>NW_024039078.1:1635000-1753363 GCF_016077235.1 Cyprinodon tularosa
GACATGTATGGGGCTTTGCAGGTTAACAAAAGAAGCAAAATGACCCCTTTTCCAAGGGGTGGACAGGTTCGTCTGATTCAGTTTCCATGTTTTCTATAACAAAACAAGGGCTTGTTGGGCTATTGTATACAGCCTTCAACTCTATGCTTTTCATGACATCTTGAATCGTAAAAGCTTCCTGGATGGGAAACAAAATGTCTTTGAACTTGGAAACAATGTCCAGTAGATGGTTTTTAACTTTTTTTGATTAGCAACCAGATCTACTGGAGAAGGCAATTGGATTCTTCTGTCTTGTAAATGAGGAAATCAATGTCAGGAATCCACTTTGGCTTGCTGCACATGGATCACGGTATTCTATTACAACTATCTAGTGTGTCATATCTTTTGTCTGCGAAATATGTTCTTGTGATATGGGGATGTCCATTTTTGTGACTCTGTGGCGCAATGGTAGCGCGTCTGACTCCAGATCAGAAGGCTGCGTGTTCAAATCACATCAGAGTCATTGTTCATGGCTTGTTTGAAGGAATACTTTTGAACTATTTGGCCTGAAGGCTGTGGCTTCTCAATTTGCAACTCACACATATGGCAAAAAGAGCTTGCCTCTTCATGCAGAATCACAATTCCCTTTAATGACACCCCTTTCAGAGACATGTGAAACTACCACATGACAAAAACACCTTGCATATTGAGCCAGGCCAACTATTCCCTTTAATGACCCCTCCCCCTTTCAGAGACGTAGACATGTATGGGGCTTTGCAGGTTAACAAAAGAAGCAAAATGACCCCTTTTCCAAGGGGTGGACAGGTTCGTCTGATTCAGTTTCCATGTTTTCTATAACAAAACAAGGGCTTGTTGGGCTATTGTATACAGCCTTGAACTCTATGCTTTTCATGACATCTTGAATCGTAAAAGCTTCCTGGATGGGAAACAAAATGCCTTTGAACTTGGAAACAATGTCCAGTAGATGGTTTTTAACTGTTTTTGATTGGCAACCAGATCTACTGGAGAAGGCAATTGGATTCTTCTGTCTTGTAAATGAGGAAATCAATGTAAGGAATACCTTTTGGCTTGCTACACATGGATCACGGTATTCTATTTCAACTATCTAGTGTGTCATATCTTTTGTCTGCGAAATATATGTTCTTGTGATATAGGGATGTCCATTTTCGTGACTCTGTGGCGCAATGGTAGCGCGTCTGACTCCAGATCAGAAGGCTGCGTGTTCAAATCACATCAGAGTCATTGTTCATGGCTTGTTTGAAGGAATACTTTTGAACTATTTGGCCTGAAGGCTGTGGCTTCTCAATTTGCAACTCACACATATGGCAAAAAGAGCTTGCCTCTTCATGCAGAATCACAATTCCCTTTAATGACACCCCTTTCAGAGACATGTGAAACTACCACATGACAAAAACACCTTGCATATTGAGCCAGGCCAACTATTCCCTTTAATGACCCCTCCCCCTTTTAGAGACGTAGACATGTACGGGGCTTTGCAGGTTAACAAAAGAAGCAAAATGACCCCTTTTCCAAGGGGTGGACAGGTTCGTCTGATTCAGTTTCCATGTTTTCTATAACAAAACAAGGGCTTGTTGGGCTATTGTATACAGCCTTGAACTCTATGCTTTTCATGACATCTTGAATCGTAAAAGCTTCCTGGATGGGAAACAAAATGCCTTTGAACTTGGAAACAATGTCCAGTAGATGGTTTTTAACTGTTTTTGATTGGCAACCAGATCTACTGGAGAAGGCAATTGGATTCTTCTGTCTTGTAAATGAGGAAATCAATGTAAGGAATACCTTTTGGCTTGCTACACATGGATCACGGTATTCTATTTCAACTATCTAGTGTGTCATATCTTTTGTCTGCGAAATATATGTTCTTGTGATATAGGGATGTCCATTTTCGTGACTCTGTGGCGCAATGGTAGCGCGTCTGACTCCAGATCAGAAGGCTGCGTGTTCAAATCACGTCAGAGTCATTGTTCATGGCTTGTTTGAAGGAATACTTTTGAACTATTTGGCCTGTAGGCTGTGGCTTCTCAATTTGCAACTCACACATATGGCAAAAAGAGCTTGCCTCTTCATGCAGAATCACAATTCCCTTTAATGACACCCCTTTCAGAGACATGTGAAACTACCACATGGCAAAAACACCTTGCATATTGAGCCAGGCCAACTATTCCCTTTGATGACCCCTCCCCCTTTTAGAGACGTAGACATGTATGGGGCTTTGCAGGTTAACAAAAGAAGCAAAATGACCCCTTTTCCAAGGGGTGGACAGGTTTGTCTGATTCAGTTTCCATGTTTTCTATAACAAAACAAGGGCTTGTTGGGCTATTGTATACAGCCTTGAACTCTATGCTTTTCATTACATCTTGACTCGTAAAAGCTTCCTGGATGGGAAACAAAATGTCTTTGAACTTGGAAACAATGTCCAGTAGATGGTTTTTAACTGTTTTTGATTGGCAACCAGATCTACTGGAGAAGGCAATTGGATTATTCTGTCTTGTAAATGAGGAAATCAATGTCAAGAATACACTTTGGCTTGCTGCACATGGATCACGGTATTCTATTTCAACTATCTAGTGTGTCATATCTTTTGTCTGCGAAATATGTTCTTGTGATATGGGGATGTCCATTTCTGTGACTCTGTGGTGCAATGGTAGCGCGTCTGACTCCAGATCAGAAGTCTGCGTGTTCAAATCACGTCAGAGTCATTGTTCATGGCTTGTTTGAAGGAATAATTTTGAAGGCTGTGTCTTCATCGATTTGCAACTCACACATATGGCAAAAAGACCTTGCCTATTCATGCAGAATCACATTTCCCTTTAATGACACCCCTTTCAGAGACATGTGAAACTACCACATGGCAAAAACACCTTGCATATTGAGGCAGGCCAACTATTCCCTTTAATGACCCTTCCCCCTTTCAGAGACATAGACATGTATGGGGCTTTGCAGGTTAACAAAAGAAGCAAAATGACCCCTTTTTCAAGGGTTGGACAGGTTTGTCTGATTCAGTTTCCATGTTTTCTATAACAAAACAAGGGCTTGTTGGGCTATTTTATACAGCCTTGAACTCTATGCTTTTAATGACATCTTGAATTGTAAAAGCTTCCTGGATGGGAAACAAAATGTCTTCGAACTTGGAAACAATGTCCAGTAGATGGTTTTTAACCATTTTTTGATTGGCAACCAGATCTACTGGAGAAGGCAATTGGATTCTTCTGTCTTGTCAATGAGGAAATCAATGTCAGGAATACACTTTGGCTTGCTGCACATGGATCACAGTATTCTATTTTAACTATCTAGTGTGTCATGTCTTTTGTCTGCGAAATATGTTCTTGTGATATGGGGATGTCCATTTTTGTGACTCTGTGGCGCAATGGTAGCGCGTCTGACTCCAGATCAGAAGGCTGCGTGTTCAAATCACGTCAGAGTCATTGTTCATGGCTTGTTTGAAGGAATACTTTTGAAGGCTGTGGCTTCATCAATTTGCAACTCACACATATGGCAAAAAGACCTTGCCTATTCATGCAGAATCACAATTCCCTTTAATGACACCCCTTTCAGAGACATGTGAAACTACCACATGGCAAAGACACCTTGCATATTGAGCCAGGCCAACTATTCCTTTAATGACCCCTCCCCCTTTCAGAGACGTAGACATGTATGGGGCTTTGCAGGTTAACAAAAGAACCAAAATGACCCCTTTTCCAAGGGGTGGACAGGTTTGTCTGATTCAGTTTCCATGTTTTCTATAACAAAACAAGGGCTTGTTGGGCTATTGTATATAGCCTTGAACTCTATGCCTATCATGACATCTTGAATCGTAAAAGCTTCCTGGATGGGAAACAAAATGTCTTTGAACTTGGAAACAATGTCCAGTAGATGGTTTTTAACTTTTTTTGATTGGCAACCAGATCTACTGGAGAAGGCAATTGGATTCTTCTGTCTTGTAAATGAGGAAATCAATGTCAGGAATACACTTTGGCTTGCTGCACATGGATCACGCTATTCTATTTCAACTATCTAGTGTGTCATATCTTACGTCTGCGAAATATGTTCTTGTGATATGGGGATGTCCATTTTTGTGACTCTGTGGCGCAATGGTAGCGTGTCTGACTCCATATTAGAAGGCTGCGTGTTCAAATCACGTCAGAGTCATTGTTCATGGCTTGTTTGAAGGAATTATTTTGAACTATTTGGCCAGAAGGTTGTGGCTTCATCAATGTTCAACTCACACCTGGCAAAAAGACCTTGCCTATTCATGCAGAATCACAATTCCCTTTAATGACACCCCTTTCAGAGACATGAGAAACTACCACATGGCAAAAACACATTGCATATTCTGCCAGGCCAACAATTCCCTTTAATGACCCCCCCCCCCCCCTTTCAGAGACATAGACATGTATTGGGCATTGCAGGTTAACAAAAGAAGCAAAATGACCCCTTTTCCAAGGTGTGGACAGGTTCGTCTGATTCAGTTTCCATGTTTTCTAAAACAAAACAAGGGCTTGTTCGGCTATTGTATACAGCCTTGAACTCTATGCTATTAATGACATCTTGAATTGTAAAAGCTTCCTGGATGGGAAACAAAATGTCTTTGAACTTGGAAACAATGTCCAGTAGATGGTTTTTAACTTTTTTTGATTGGCAACCAAATCTACTGGAGAAGGCAATGGATTCTTCTATCTTGTAAATGAGGAAATCAATGTAAGGAATACCTTTTGGCTTGGTACACATGGATCACGGTATTCTATTTCAACTATCTACTGTGTCATATCTTTTGTCTGAGAAATATGTTCTTGTGATATGAGGATTTCCATTTTTGAGACTCTGTGGCACAATGGTAGCGCATCTGACTCCAGATCAGAAGGCTGCGTGTTCAAATCACGTCAGAGTCATTGTTCATGGCTTGTTTGAAGGAATACTTTTGAAGGCTGTGGCTTCATCAATTTGCAACTCACACATATGGCAAAAAGACCTTGCCTATTCATGGAGATACCCCAATTCCCTTTAATGACACCTCTTTCAGTGACATGTGAAACTACCACATGGCAAAAACACCTTGTTTATTGAGCCAGGCCAACTATTCCCTTTAATGACCCCTCCCCCTTTCAGAGACATAGACATGTATGGGGCTTTGCAGGTTAACAAAAGAAGCAAAATGACCCCTTTTCCAAGGGGTGTACAGGTTTGTGTGATTCAGTTTCCATGTTTTCTAAAACAAAACATGGGTTTGTTGGGCTATTGTATACAGCCTTGAACTCTATGCTATTTTCAAACATCTTGATTGTAAAAGCTTCCTGGATGGGAAACAAAATGTCTTCGAACTTGGAAACAATGTCCAGTAGATGGCTTTTTACTTTTTTGATTTGCAACCAGATCTACTGGAGAAGGCAATTGGATTCTTCTGTCTTGTAAATGAGGAAATCAATGTCAGGAATCCACTTTGGCTTGCTGCACATGGATCACGGTATTCTATTTCAACTATCTAGTGTGTCATATCTTTTGTCTGCGAAATATGTTCTTGTGATATGGGGATGTCCATTTTTGTGACTCTGTGGCGCAATGGTAGTGCGTCTGACTCCAGATCAGAAGGCTGCATGTTCAAATCACGTCAGAGTCATTGTTCATGGCTTGTTTGAAGGAATACTTTTGAAATATTTGGCCTGAAGGCTGTGGCTTCATCAATGTTCAACTCACACATGGCAAAAAGACCTTGCCTCTTCATGCAGAATCACAATCACCTGTTCCAGAAGAAGGCAGTTGGATTCTTCTGTCTTGTAAATGAGGAAATCAATATCAGGAATATACTTTTATTTGCTAGACATGGATCTTTTGTCTGCGGAATATGTTCTTGTGATATCGGGATCTAGTTTTTCAGGACTCTGTGGCGCAATGGTAGCGCTTCTGACTCCAGATCAGAAGGCTGTGTGTTCAAATCACGTCAGAGTCATTGTTCATGGCTTTTTTGAAGGAATCCTTTTGAACTATTTGGCATTAAAGCTGTGCAAAAAGACCTATGCTCTGTTCGAAAACCTAGGATGCATCCTTAGAAGACCGGATTCGAAGGCCGATTACGTCATAGCACGGCGCCGAGATCTGGTCGGATTCCAAGAGTCCTAGTTATGCGGCCTTAAAATGCTGCCTTCTTTTTGCCTGATTTGAAGGACGGGTCCGATGTACCCTCGGTATTCTTGGATATCCTAGGATTCATTGTGAGACCAAGCAAGCCGTGATCAGAGGAAAGGTTACTTGGCGCCGAACAGTGGTGAAAATTGGAAGTTCAGTTTAATATAATACAAGTCATTTAATAGTTCCGTCTGAGATTAATGAAAAATAGTTGTTTTAATGGTTATTGAGTCAGATATGTGGCAGTAAAGTTTGATTTATCTAAAGGTTTTAATCTGTTACTGATTAAATGGGTTTGGCTGTAATTTAAGGACAGATTCTAATATATCTGCAGGGTGGGGACTATAAATCTGATAGGATTTTTATCTTTTTATTGCTGTTTTGCACAATATGCTTGACTACGTATTTATTGTTGTTGAATATTAGAGATTTTGCAGATATATTTTTTATAAATACATTGTTTAGATTTACTTTCTTTCTACCCCTTTTATAGAATAGAATAGAAAATCCCTTTATTGTCCCACAATGGGCAAATTTACAGCAGCAGAAACATTACTGAAAATGGTCACACAAATGTGGACCTTAGAAAAATGTATAGGAATAACATAATAGGGAAGAGTTAAGATATAAACAATAAAATACTGTAAAGTGTTTTAACAATATTAAACTGGGTAATAAATAACCAATATGCAGCTATGGACATTTTTACAGTAATGGATATTTGAAAATAGGAGCAACATCAGAGATGTGCAGAATGACAGCAGCATGTTATTTAACTGACTAAGGTTTCTATCATTACATTTGATTTTATTTGTTCCTGCTCCCGGTTGGAACATTTATTCCATTCTGGATTCTTGTGAGTCTTTGTTCACTTTACAATAGAAAAGAAATAAATAAACAGTTTTGAAAACTTCTGTATACATTATTTTCCTGCTTTGTGTGTCAACGTTCGCGGTTGCTAAGCAACAGAGCATACGGCGGTAAAACCCGCCGAAGGGTAGACCTGGTCGAATTCACAGCCAAAACTCTTCCAGTCTCCTTATTTTCAAGAACTTCGAAGGATCCAGTCTAGGTAGACCGCGTCCTTGGAGGACACGTCCTAGGTTTTCGAAGGGCTCTGTTCGAATTCATGGGCTGTGTCCTTAGAAGGCCAGATTCGAAGGATGATTACGTCATAGAGCAGCGCCGAGGTCTGGTTGAATTCCAACACTCCTTGTCATTCAGCCTTAAAGCACAGCAGATTTCAATTGATAGCTGATTAACAGACTTTAGCTGAGCTTTAATCATCAGAATCAGTTGTGCTTTATTCTGCTTGAAGAGAATTTGATCTGGAACAGTAAACTAGAAAAAAATGTAATTCGAAACCCATGCAGAAATTTCCAAAAATAAAACTGAAAAATATAAAAAGAAAAAAAAAAACAATAAAATATACTAAAATAATAATTTACTGAAATGTAATCTGAAAAAACAGCAACGTCTTTCTCAAATTCTCTTTTTAATCAAGAAGTGGAAAAATGGTATCTAGACAACTGATGTTTTTCTTCAATTAAGTTTATTTGTTCTCAAATTGAGGAGATAAAAGAGACATTTTGCCAATGGAACAAGACAATTTAGATTTAAACTAAGAAAACACAACTGTATTGTCTTATTTCAAGTGCATATTATTGAATTATCTCATTTCAAGTGTAAAAATCATCATTCCATTGGTAAACTATCTGATTTATCTATTCAAATCGAGGGTAAGTACCAGGGACATGCAGAGAGGGGGGCGGAGGGTGCTTGAGCACCTGCCCCTTTGTCCCTGAATCTCAAAGTGCCCTTTTGTAGGGTTTATTATTATTATTATTATTTATTTATTTATTTAATTTTTTTTTGCGTGTGTGTGCGTGTGTATTTGTGTGTTGTGCATGTCCAAAACAATTATAATTTAGATCTACTGTTCCATGGTAACCGTGGCCGGTCACATGATATACTGGATCATGTGACCGGCCGCGTCAGCTTCACACAACGTGCCCTCAAGCTAACCTTACTACCGTGACGTGCCCTGCTGCTGCGGATAACCACTGCGACTCCCGATTCCAGAAAAAGTAAACAACTGGTCAGGTAAGTAGGTGCTGCAGTGGTGTTAGTTTGTGCAAGGTTTATTGTTCCAAGATGAGTAGACTGACCGAGTAAAGTAAGCAATGAGCATCCTCTGTGCTGTGCAAATTTGCACACACCTCTCACAAGTTATAGCCCTAGCCAGCGGCGCAAAAAGTGGGTATGCGCTATAGGGCACTGGTACTGTAGGAGGCGCAGAAACGATCATGGTAAAATGATTTTCTGTATTTAACTTCTTATTATGTCACCGATTAGTTCCTGCCAGTCATTTTTAAATACTTTGATAATACTTTCATTGCCCCAGAATGTAGGTAGGTAGTTGCATCCCTGCCGCTAGCTAATTGACCACCACACACGCACAGCGTGCTATGGGGAGGAAGTACGTCAGGTTTCTGTTGTTGTTACTGCCTGTTTCACCTGCTATGTGAAAGTGCAGAGAGATACACTATATTGCCAAAAGTATTTGCTCACCTGCCTTGACTCACATATGAGCTTAAGTGACATCCCGTTCCTAATCCATAGGGTTCAATATGACGTCGGTCCACCCTTTGCAGCTAGAACAGCTTCAACTCTTCTGGGAAGGCTGTCCACAAGGTTTAGGAGTGTGTTTATGGGAATTTTTGACCATTCTTCCAGAAGCGCATTTGTGAGGTCGCACACTGATGTTGGACGAGAAGGCCTGGCTCTCAGTCTCCGCTCTAATTCATCCCAAAGGTGTTCTATCGGGTTGAGGTCAGGACTCTGTGCAGGCCAGTCAAGTTCATCCACACCAGACTCTGTCATCCATGTCTTTATGGACCTTGCTTTGTGCACTGGTGCACAGTCATGTTGGAAGAGGAAGGGGCCAGCTCCAAACTGTTCCCACAAAGTTGGGAGCATGGAATTGTCCAAAATGTCTTGGTATGCTGAAGCATTCAGAGTTCCTTTCACTGGAACTAAGGGGCCAAGCCCAGCTCCTGAAAAACAACCCCACACCATAATCCCCCCTCCACCAAACTTTACACTTGGCACAATGCAGTCAGACAAGTACCGTTCTCCTGGCAACCGCCAAACCCAGACCCGTCCATCAGATTGCCAGATGGAGAAGCGCGATTCGTCACTCCAGAGAACGTGTCTCCACTGCTCTAGAGTCCAGTGGCGGCGTGCTTTACACCACCGCATCCGACGCTTTGCATTGCACTTGGTGATGTATGGCTTGGATGCAGCTGCTCGCCCATGGAAACCCATTCCATGAAGCTCTCTGCGCACTGTTCTTGAGCTAATCTGAAGGCCACATGAAGTTTGGAGGTCTGTAGTGATTGACTCTGCAGAAAGTTGGCGACCTCTTCGCACTATGCGCGTCAGCATCCGCTGACCCCGCTCCGTCAGTTTACGTGGCCTACCACTTCGTGGCTGAGTTGCTGTCGTTCCCAAACACTTCCATTTTCTTATAATACAGCTGGCAGTTGACTGTGGAATATTTAGGAGCGAGGAAATTTCACGACTGGATTTGTTGCACAGGTGGCATCCTATCACAGTTCCACGCTGGAATTCACTGAGCTCCTGAGAGCGACCCATTCTTTCACAAATGTTTGTAAAAACAGTCTGCATGCCTAGGTGCTTGAATTTATACACCTGTGGCCATGGAAGTGATTGGAACACCTGATTCCAATAATTTGGATGGGTGAGCAAATACTTTTGGCAATATAGTGTATGTATCTTACTCTCAAGCAGGTGTGTTTTTTTCCTGTCTTATTTCACTAAAACTGTGCAGTATGCATATTCACATCATTTTGGACCATTGCACAACAAAAATAATTTGAGTTTTGAATTTCTAAACCTCTCCTTTATTTACACAAAAAAATTAAATATGCCCATATAGGCTAATATGCATACAGACAAATTGTATAACTTTTGGACCCTTGCTGTCATGCGCAAACTTAATAGTCAAACTAAATAAAAGCAAAAAAACATTTTAAAAAGTTATTTCTATATCATTTAATAAATTTTTATTTTATAGCATTAGGAATAATAAAGGGCAAAATATTAATGGGTTAAACTTGTGGCTATGCAGTACATTTTTTTTTTAAAAAGGTATGCAATGTCAATTTTTGTTTGTATGTGTGTTTTATGTGGATCAGATTGTAGTTTGAGTATCTTATTTCATTTTGCAGAGATGCCTCGTAAGGAGAGGAGGTTAAAACAAAAACAAAAGGAGCTGTGTGAGGCTGCAAAAGGCAGTGGATCACTCACCAGCTGGATGACAAAGAGCACAAAAGGTAAGATCAACACATGCACCAGTTATTTATAGCCATATTCAGTTAGAGAAAACAACAGTAACAAACAAAATTTCAATGTTGTTCTGTTACATTATAATATGTATAGTGTGTTAATTATTGATTGATTGATAAATTTATCGATTAATGATTAGGTGTATGGTGTTAATTAGATTAATCCAAGAGCAAATTCTGCCTGATTTCCAGATGGACAGGGAGTGAGTCATCATAGGTCAGATGAGGAGATGGAAGGAGAGAAAGAGGAGGAGATGGAAGGAGAGAAAGAGCAGATGGAAGGAAAGAAAGAGCAGGAGATGAAAGGAGAGAAAGAGGAGGAGATGGAAGGAAAGACAGGGGAAGACACTGTGCCTCAGAGAAATGAGAGTTTGCTAGGAACAGAAAGTCAGGAGGAGCCAGAGACTGGAGGAATGGTCTCAGGGGTTAAGGAGCCCACACAGGATGTTAAAGTAGAGGAAGCAGCAAACCAGGAGACAGAGGTTGGGGTGAGAGAGGGAAAGCTTGATTTACAGATTACACAAAATGTGGAGGTAGAAGGAGCATCAAACCAGGAGGAGATTGAAACCAGAGATAGGCAAACATTCTCACACCTACTTGAACTTACTCACCCAAATGATCGTGCCCATGTCCTACAATTAAATATTAAATGTGATGAGGCCTTCATTCAGTTTTGCAACAGTATTGGACCGTGTCAACCAGCGCTTTCATCCTTTCCAAAAAATGAAGAGGGGCGATCATTTCAAAAGAAATGGTATGAGAACAACACATGGCTGGAGTACTCACCAAGTCTTGATGCCATGTTCTGTTTCAGCTGCCGTCTTTTTTTGTGTGAGGATAAATACAAAGGGCGCAAAACATGGAAATCAGAAGGATTTAATCGGTGGAGAAAGGCTCTAGAGAGAATTAAAGAACACTGTGCCTCAGAATCACACATGTGTGGTATGGTGAGGTGGAACAACTTAAAAAAGAAATCACTGGAGGCAGCTTTTGAAATGGGTGACCGCGCATTACAAGCTGCTCAAGACAGGGAAAGAGAAAAAAATAGAGAAATCTTGTCCCGATTACTGGCAACCACTCTTTACCTGGCAAGACAGGGTATGCCTTTTAGAGGAGACGATGAGACCCTGTCCAGCCAAAATCGAGGTAATTTCCTAGAGTTGGTGGAGCTGTTTAGCAGGTATGATAGTGTAATTAAATTATACCTGGAAGCAATAAAAGAGAAGCAGGGAACTGGTAGAAGACCTCTTGTCTCACTTCTCTCCAACAGAAGTCAGAATGATATGATCAAAGCTTTGGCCATATCAGTCAAACAAGTAATCAAAAAAGAAATCCAAGAGAGCAAAACCTTTTCAATTCTCATGGATGAAACCACGGATGCTGCACGCACTGAACAAGTTTCTTTTGTGATTAGGTATGTGCATAACATGCAAATCAAGGAGCGCTTTCTTCAGGTGTGTAACATTCATACCACAAGTGGAGATGCTCTTGAAAAGATAGTTATAGCTCTACTTGAAGAAAATGGCCTGAAGTTGGAAAACATCCGGGGTCAAGGCTATGATGGGGCTGCAAATATGAGCGGATGCTTTAAGGGACTTCAGGCAAGAATTCTAAAAAGAAATCCAAAGGCCTTGTATGTACACTGTCAGGCTCACTGTCTTAATTTGGTGTTAGTTGAAAGTGCAGTCTACCATCTGTTTTGTCAGCTTTTTCAACTTAGTTGAAAAACTTTATAGTTTTGTGGCCAACTCATCCAAACGACACTCTGCATTTATTAAAATGCAGAAGACTATGTACCCTGATCGGCGTCCACTGGAGCTGCAGAAGCTCTCAGACACACGGTGGGCCTGCAGAGAAACTGCCCTTCAGACTCTGAGGAAGGTCCTCCCAGCTGTCATGCAGTTTCTTGAGGAAATGACACAGCAAGACCCACCAGACTCTTCGGCAGGTGATGCATTGATTCTTCTCAGGAGCATCAACTTTGAATTTTTCCTGTGTCTGGAGATCACCTGCCCAATCTTCCAGGTGACTGCGATGGCCTCTGATGCTTTGCAGCAGAAAGACATAGAGCTAGCGACAGCATACAAAGTTGTAGATGGAGTTTTTCAGAGGCTGGCCTACAGCAGAACAGAGGAGGAGTTTGAGAAGATGTTTAAACAGGCTACAGAGAAGGCTGCATCAGTGGGCCTTGACCCCCCAACTGAGATTCCTGGTCAAGCTCGGAGGAGGAAAATGCCAGCAAAGTTCAAGGTCACTGCCACAACAGCAACTGCTGACCACACATTCCCTACTTTGCAGGACTACTATCGTGTTAAGGTGTATTACGTTTTTGTGGACACAATGACACAAGAGCTTCAGAGACGCTTTAAAGCTGAAGATAACTCCACATGGGAAATCCTGAATGCCCTCCACTGCCTGATAGTCCCAGAGAACTGGAAAACAGCCCAAATTCCAACAGAGGCACTGCAAGCTGTGAATAGGCTCTGCAAGTTCTACAACATTGATGAAGAAGACAAATTGCAGACAGAACTAAAGGTCTTACATAGTTCATACTCATGCCCCTCATCCATCAGTGTGACATCTATTCTTTCAGTGGTCAAAGAAAACAATGCACATCTGGTTTTCCCCAACTTGACTGAGCTGCTGAAGACATACGGCACTCTTCCAGTTTCTACAGCTACTGTTGAACGCTCTTTCTCAAAACTCAAACTGGTGAAAACAAAACTTCGCACCCTTTGCACAGAAGAAAGGTTGTCAGAGCTTCTTTTACTGGCAATTGAAAAGGATATTCCAGTCAACCTCAGTGAAGTCATTGACATTTTTAAGAGCATGGGCAACAGAAGGTTGCTGTTATAACTGCAAAAAATAAAAATGCCACTGTGATGTGTAAAAAAAAAAAAAAACTAAGGCACAGACCCTGACAGAAACTGACAGAAAGACAGAGCCACCTTCTCTCTATTGTCTTTCTCCCACAAATAATGTTACCCTTTCAGTTACAGTTACTTATACAATGTGAATATATGTTTGTTAATAAATACAGGTTGAAACCTTTAAACCTGAAGTATTGTTTGTGTTTGTGGCTTTGAATGAGCAACTGGTTTTTAAGCAGTCAGTCAGAGTGAGCCATTTTAAATGTTAGTTATCTTTGCATCTTGCATGAACACACACCACTTGTTTAATCAGCTGCTATCTCTCCCATGTTCTTTTTAGTGTCTGTACTATCAGATTAATACACCCCAACTCCAGCAACACAGAAGCACCAACCCCCTCAACAGAAGCTGTTCCATGAGGTAAAACACAGACTAATTTCGCTTTGCACTGACCTCAAACAAATATGTGAGTATGTGTGATAGGGTGTATTTTGATTCTACGTTCCATTATTTACAGTATGGGTTGGTACATTTCAACCAGTTGTACAGCAAGGTATGTTTCTGTATAATGTTTTAAATCCGTGCCCCATGTGCCCTCTTTTAACTTTGAGCACCCGCCCCTCCAACGGTCTCTGCACGTCCCTGGTAAGGACACTTAATTTAAGACATCTTTACTTATTTCTAAATTTTTTTTCCATTCTGGATTTCAGTTTTATTTTCAAGCATCCAGGAGCCTGGCTTGTTTATTTCGTCATTAAGAGATTTAACTTTGCAGTTTTCTTCAAAGTGGATCACTGCATGAAAAGTGGGATTTTCGTCAATATGCGGCACTGTAGATTGTCGTGGAACTTCAGGTTAGCGGCAGTTTACGGCAATTTGCAGGCTTTGCCGAAAACTCCCGTAAATTGTCAGAAATTGACGTGGACTTTGTTAGGCAGTGTTCCCCCCATGCCTCCCCCCCATGGAATTCTAGGGGAGGCTTTAACATGTAAATGAACATGCTGTGAGCTATACAAATGCAAATTAGGGTTGCAGGGGGGGTTTTACTCCAAGTGACATTTTTCTAAAAGGTAAGAAAATCTCTGATACAAAGAGATCAGGCTCAGTATAGCCTCTTACATTTTAGCTTGAATTGATTTATTTAATTAAAGTATAGAGACCAAAACAGATCTTTAGCTGACAGAGCAATACATTTAGAGCAGTAATTATAAAAAAAAAAAAAAAATTGCATTTAAGATAAAAAATAAAATGTTGTCTGTCAATATGCTCAATTCACAATTACTTAAGTGGAAAAGTTTCAAGAAATGAGTCTGAGATGATTCACTTTATAACATGGCGCATTATCCTGTTGGAAGTAGCCATCAGAAGATTGGTACACTATGGTCATAAGGTCCGGCCAGGTCAAGATCCGCAATTGCAATCGCACCAAAAAGGAAAAAGAACATCGACAAATTCCGGTTCGTCAAATTAAAATATAGCAGCAACAGATCGGTGACTAGAAATTATAGCACAATTCTTATATTTAAAAAAAAAAAACTAACACTGTTTATTTAAATGATTGGATCCAAACTATTGGTTATTCACCAACGAGGAAGCAGATTTCTCATCTCCATCAAAATATTTATTTTATACCGAGGGACTTAAACTTTAATCAAATCCATTCAAAAGAAACTTCTTTTGAATGGATCAGCAATTGCTGATCTTGACCTGGCCGGACCTTATGACCACAGTGTACCAATCTTCTGATGGCTACTTCCAACAGGATAATGCGCCATGTTATAAAGTGAATCATCTCAGACTCATTTCTTGAAACTTTTCCACTTAAGTAATTGTGAATTGAGCATATTGACAGACAACATTTTATTTTTTATCTTAAATGCAATTTTTTTTTTTTTTATAATTACTGCTCTAAATGTATTGCTCTGTCAGCTAAAGATCTGTTTTGGTCTCTATACTTTAATTAAATAAATCAATTCAAGCTAAAATGTAAGAGGCTATACTGAGCCTGATCTCTTTGTATCAGAGATTTTCTTACCTTTTAGAAAAATGTCACTTGGAGTAAACCCCCCCTGCAACCCTGGTTTGCATTTGTATAGCTCACAGCATGTTCATTTACATGTTAAAGCCTCCCCTAGAATTCCATGGGGGGGAGGCATGGGGGGAACACTGCCTAAGAAAGTCCACGTCAATTTCTGACAATTTACGGGAGTTTTCGGCGAAGCCTGCAAATTGTCGTAAACTGCCGCTAACCTGAAGTTCCACGACAATCTACAGTGCCGCATATTGACGAAAATCCCACTTTTCATGCAGTGATAGGCTTCGAGAGCGGAGCTCCTCAAGGAAAAAAGACGCTCATACACTGGGTGACGCTAGTGCCTTTTCTTTAAGCCCCACCACCAACAAACAAGTTGAGTGTCTGGTGCCTAGTAGCAACCTGAAATACGCTGAGAAAATGGAATCTGCTACGGCACTCTTGCTGTCTGTGTACGCCACAGGTCGGTATCGCACGTGTGTGTGTGGGTGGGTGGGTGGGTGGGTGTGTGTGTGTTCTCATTTTTGTTAAGAGGCTGAAAAGTAACTTTCTAGAGCATAGACTACCTCCATCTAGTGATGTCGGTCTATTGATTTTGATGTATTGATTGAAAATTGTTCATTATTATCTTGGTTAATTAACATCTAATGTTAACTCTACTACATTTTATAGCAGTAGGGTAAAATGCTTGTCTTTGTTCAAAAGACTGTATTAACTGTAAAGACTGTCTTTTACATCAGCCTGTTTTCAGGGCCTTTTTTTTTGGCTACATATTTGTTATTTTTTTGCTACATGCCTCCCCATCTTCTTGCCATATGTTTCTATGGCATAAATCAGTGTCTGTGACCTGTTTTCATTTAAAAAAAAGAACATTGGCACAAACCTAGCCTGTATGTATTTTTGTATGTCATCGAGAGTATTTAAATGATTTCAATCAGAAAAAAAATGTGTGATTAAAATGCGATTAGTCGCGAGTTAACTTAGGCATTGATGCGATTAATCGCGATTAAAAAAATTTAATCGATTGACAGCACTAATTTTGTTTTATAATTTTTATATTGTTCTTTTATTATTTTTAGGAGAAAAAAAAACTTAAACATTGCTTATCTGCTGTAGGTACCAGATCTGCTCGGGGTCCTGCTTCATGCTAATGATGTTACGCGACATGACTGGCTGAAGGTTGCCAAATGATGTAGAAGATTGTGGTTACCTAGACAATAATGACATCACGCAGCATCAATGTGCAGAGTCGGGAGCATCTTTGATGTTGGCGTGTCTAAAGACTGATGATGTTTTACCTGATCGATAAAAAAAACTGAAATAATCTGTTTATGGTGAATAAAATAACTTTTAGACCGTGATATAAAGGGGGAGAGCTGGGTAGCGATGTAGCCAACTATGCTCAGTAGCTAACAGGTTAGCCTCTTTTAGCTCATTTAGTTAGCCATATAAAGCTACTTTTGAATTCATGTTAACAACAACCGTTTGTTTTCTACAAGCAGAATAACTGTTTTGTCTAAAATCTCAATGAAAGCCATTTTTTAAGATGTCCCATGTGTCCTTCCCTGCCCTTATGCTGCGTTCACACCAAACGCAGCAGGAGCAGCAAAAAGGCGTGTGCTGCTTCATCTTTGATGCTTGTACCAGTTAATTCTGATGCGCAGCAGGAGCTTTCTATATATATATATATATATATATATATATATATATATATATATATATATATATATATATATATATATATATATATATATATATATATATATATATATATTATTTATATATATATATATATATATATATATATATATATTATTTATATATATATATATAATTTATATATATATTTATTATTTATATATATATATATATATATATATATATATATATATATATATATATATTTATTATTTATATATATATATATATATAATTTATATATATATATATTTATTATTTATATATATATATATATATATATATATATATATATAATTTATATATATATATTTATTATTTATATATATATATATATATATATATATATATATATATCAATCGATACAATTTTTTTAATCGCGATTAATCGCATCAATGCCTGAGTTAACTCGCGATTAATCGCATTTTAATCGCACATTTTTTTCCTGATTGAAAATCATTTAAATACTCTCGATGACATACAAAAAAATACATACAGGCTAGGTTTGTGCCAATGTTCTTTTTTTAAAATGAAAACAGGTCACAGATACTGATTTATGCCAAAAATAACAAATATGTAGCCAAAAAAAAGGCCCTGAAAACAGGCTGATGTAAAAGACAGTCTTTACAGTTAATACAGTATTTTGAACAAAGACAAGCATTTTACCCTACTGCTATAAAATGTAGTAGAGTTAACATTAGATGTTAATTAACCAAGGTAATAATGAACAATTTTCAATCAATACATCAAAATCAATAGACCGACATCACTAGATGGAGGTAGTCTATGCTCTAGAAAGTTACTTTTCAGCCTCTTAACAAAAATGAGAACACACACACACCCACCCACCCACCCACACACACACACACACACACCCACCCACCCACACACACACACCCACCCACCCACCCACACACACACACACGATACCGACCTGTGGCGTACACAGACAGCAAGAGTGCCGTAGCAGATTCCATTTCACCTCAGTAATCTGTTTTCTCAGCGTATTTCAGGTTGCTACTAGTTACCAGACACTCAACTTGTTTGTTGGTGGTGGGGCTTAAAGAAAAGGCACTAGCGCTACCCAGTGTATGAGCGTCTTTTTTCCTTGAGGAGCTCCGCTCTCGAAGCCTATGAGAAATGCATACACTGGGGGAAAATAGCCCCGCCTTCCCGCAGGCTGCAGCGGGATGTACTTGGAAAATTGTACCATAAAACCACAAAGCGTTAATCTCACGTTAAAAAAATTATCGCCGTTAAAATGGCCTCGCGTTAACGCGATAATAACGCGATAATTTTGACAGCACTAATATATATATATATATATATATATATATATATATATATATATTATTAGATTTAAAACAAAGCAACTGGTGCTAAGAACAACTATATTTTTTGTTGTTTTGTTAACAGCTTCTTATTTCTCCAAAACCTAGAAACAAAATCATTTTTTTTTTTTTTTTCCCATTTTTGTCTGCAGGTGTAATTAGATTATATCAAGGGATCCTAAAATATGCTTCAGGATTATCATGTTTCTGATCACACCTTCAGAACACATTGGGAATATGATCAAACTTCTCTGAGTAAATGTAATATAAAAATAGAGAATTAGCATTTTTCCTCACCATGACCCTGCTCAGATCTCCCTTTACTGTGGCGCTGGGATATCATTATCAGAGACAGGCAGACAGAAAAGCAAAGTAACTCAGAGGATGGAAGATCTGGAGGATTGTAATGCTCTAATAGTGTTTGTTCTGTGCCACACTCCCTCTCCTCCCTGTGTGCATGTCTAGAATCACAAAACCCCCTCAGATATGATGCAAACCTAAATCTGCCATCAGTCTCTCAGCCTCTTATTTACTTTTAAAATCACACAGAGTTTATTTATTCTTTACTTGCTTACTTTAACCCATACTCTCTTTTATCCTTGACCTCGGCACACGTGTGGAAGCAGCAGCTTCCGTTTACATGCTGGGGTTCATGGTGGATCACACATGAAACAAGCTGCTGCTGCTCCTGTCTCTCTAAATGTGTCAGGTCTTTATGTGTGAATGACAGGAGACTGACCGAGACGCATGAGTCTGTTCACCGCGGCTCTATGGAGGGGCCGAGGAGATAAGATAAGGACAGCTCAGTGTTAAGTAATGAGGTGGTTTGTGTGAGACGAAGAGAACCAGAGGGAAACTTCAGCCTCTAGTCTGGATAAAAGAAAGCTTTATATAGAATGTCAGGCTTTGGTTGAGGTTTTGAGGACCCAAATGCAGAGGCGAGGAGGCAGAGGTGAGTTATTGAGGATTTGATTGAATAACTGAGGCAAAAATAAAAAAAAACAAAATACATGGAACCAAAAACCAGACAACTTCTTGTGGAAAAACTCACATGGGGAGCCAGGAAAAGATGAGGAACCAGCCCTGAGGAACTGAACAGGGAGAGTATGACTCTGTTCGAAAACCTAGGACGTGTACTCCAAGGACGCGGTCTACCTAGACTGGATCCTTCGAAGTCCTTAAAAATAAGGAGACCGAAAGAGTTTTGGCTGTGAATTCGACCAGGTCTGCCCTTCTGCGGGTTTATGCTCTGTTGCTTAGCAACCGTAAACGTTGACACACAAAGCAGGAAAAGAATGAATACAGAAGTTTTCAAAACTGTTTATTTATTTCTTTTTTATTGTGAAGTGAACAAAGACTACACTCACAAGAATCCAGAATGGAATAAAGGTTCCAACCACCGGGAGCAGGAACAAATAAAATCAAATGTAATGATAGAAACCTTAGTCAGTTAAATAACCTGCTGCTGTCATTTTGCGCATCTCTGATGTTGCTGCTATTTTCGAATATCCATCACTGGGAAAATGTCCATAGCTGCATTTTGGTTATTTATTCCCCAGTTTTATATTGATAAAACGCTTTACAGTATTTTATTGTTTATATTTTAACTCTTCCCTATTATGTTATTCTTATACATTTTTCTAAGGTCCACATTTGTGTGACCATTTTCAGTAATCTTTCTGCTGCTGTAAATTTGCCCATTGTGGGACAATAAAGGGATTTTCTATTCTATAAAAGGGGTAGAAAGATATAAGTAAATCTAAACAATGTATTTATAAAAAATATATCTGAAAAATCTCTAATATTCAACAACAAAAAATACGTAGTTAAGCATATTGTGCAAAACAGCAATAAAAAGATAAAAATCCTATCAGATAGTCCCCACACTGCAGATCTATTAGAATCTGTCCTTAAATTCCAGCCAAACCCATTTACACAGTAAGAGATAAAAACCTTTAGATAAACCAAACATTACCGCCACATATCTGACTCTATAACCATTAAAACAACTATTTTTCATTAATCTCAGACAGAACTATTCACAGACTTGTATTATATTAAACTGAACTTCCAATTTTCACCACTGTTCGGCGCCAAGTAACCTTTCCTCTGATCACAGCTTGCTTGGTCTCGCAATGAATCCTGGGATATACCAAGGATACATCGGACCCGTCCTTCAAATCGGGCAAAAAGAAGGACGCATTTTAAGGCCGCATAACGAGGACTCTTGGAATCCGACTAGACCTTGGCGCCGTGCTATGACGTAATCGGCCTTCGAATCTGGCCTTCTAAGGATGCGTCCTAGGATTTCGAACAGAGCCTATATATGGGAGACTGAACAAAGACAGGACTAATGAGCTGATTGGGAGCAGGTGTGAATAGAGGAGTCTAGAAGGGAGCTAGAGAAAAGGAGACCAACACCAGAGGGCAACCCAGAAAAACCTAAGAACTCCAATACATCCAGAAAACACAACAAAATAGGGAATTAGACCAATAAAACTAGAAAACAAAGAAAAACATGGATCAAAGTGAAACTGAATATTCAAAAGAAAACTAAACAGAACCAAGACCGTGACATAGTGTGTGTTTTCTGGACGAGGCCGCCTTTTGTATCTCTGCTTCTGTCTCCTTGAACCCAGTCGGCCTCAGCAGATGGTTGCTCACACTGAGCCTGGTTCTGTTGGAGGTTTCTTCCTGTTAAAAGAGAGTTTTTCCTCCCCACTGTCACAACAATGTGCACTGAGGGGTGGCCGAAAGTGCATAGGCGCCAGAACATCAGGGTCAACTACACTATTGCAACAGGAAAATTAACAAGCACATCCATATTTTATAAATAAAGACAAACTATACTTTCCTACAGACTTTGCTAACAAATAGTCGCATATATTTAAACATCCATGCTTTCTACATAAAAGGTATAGTGGAAACAATTCTTTCAGGTTTGAGTTCTGGGGCAAACTTCTTTTCCATTGTCATTATTATCTACTTTTATCAACAATTATTCTGCATAAAATTGATATTTACAACTACTAATATCTACATAAATTGATTATTAAGTTTGTATTAAAATAGTTATTTATCTGTGATTACACTGAAGACTCTTAGATGACTTTCAGAGACACATCATTTTCTCTTTACTCCATATAACAAAAAAAATTTAGTTCTGAAAAGAGCATGAATTTTCATCTTAAATAAAAGTATACTGATGTGCATAATTAACCACATTGTTTTTGCTGTCAAGCAATTGGTAAAAATGGTAGGGGTGGCCACAGAGGTGGCCAATAATTAGCTAAGGGTGGCCATCTAGCTCCACTCCTGGCTATTGGTCTTTTAAATCATACTGGGAGTGCTTAAGTAACCTCTTTTGAATGAGTTCCATGACTGAATTATAAATGTTTGGAAGCTGAAACCTCAAACCTCCCCCTCTGTTTAGGGATGGCTTTTCTCCTTTCACACAGATAAGAGAACGCCCCTTTCAAACCATCTGTATTCTCTGTCCAAAATCTGACCATTTTGGTCTTCAAAGGTGTGTTCTTTGATCTGGAGGTGCCAGTGTCCAGCTGAATCTGGACACTGGCATGGCACGTTATGCTGTGTGTTGTTGGTATGTTGTGTTTCTTGAAAACCTGTTTCTCTGATACTCCTGATAATGGCATTAACATTTTTTGTGTCTCTCATTTTTTTTCTTCTCTGTTTTTTTTTTTTTAACCAAAAGAAACTAGCAGTTAGTCAAAGTTAAAGGCACACTATGCAACATATTTCAGTTAATTAATGTGTTCCATAACGTTTTGGATGATTAAATGAGTCATTTCAGGTTGAACAAAGGTATTCTCGGCCGCCCTGGTGGTCTGTGGGGGAAATACTGCACTTGCAATTGCAGGAGCACCGACCCGCACCCACAGGCTCAGAAGTCTCGCGAGAGTCAGTCTTGCTTTACGGCAAGAACTGCTACACGCCCCCAGTTAAAAGCATGCTCGTTGCTAGCACAGTGGCAATCTTTGTGCAGTTATGCTATGTTCACATCGGACGCAGCAAAATCACGTCTGCTGCTTCCTTTTTGCTGCTTGTACCAGTTAGTTCTGACGGCTGAAGCAGCTTTGCTGCTCTGGCTGCGCGGTGCAAAAGTGTGTCTGACGCGCGTTGGGTGGAGCTTCACTATCCTTTCTCTGCCTTGCAGCTATATTTGCTGTGATCAGTGGGAATAAAGTAGTTTTAATATGTGTTTAAGTGAGAAAATACACCTGAAAACTTAATCAGTGCAGTCAGTTCATTTAGATTATCATCCTGCTTTCAATATTTTTTCTGTCGGAGCCGCTCAGACCCCCCACATACCAGCGGTGCGCCGACAGTAGGAATCCCTTCATCAGCTGGTAGGTGTTTTTCATCTACATAATCCAAACTGCAGGCAGCAGGATAATAAAAGCCAACATATTCTGCCAGCAGATTTCTGCATTTTAAGTTAATTTAGGCGTTAATAAACTGTTTAAGAGGAGTGATCATCAGCGCTGTGTCTCTCTCCCTGCGTCAGATGATTAAACGCGCCCGACGCGCTGCTTCAGCTGCTCAGACGAGCTGCGCCTGCTGCTCAGACGCGCTGCGCCTGCATCTCAAAACGCGCCGCGGGACCTTTTGCTGCGCCTTGACGCGCGTCAACCATTGACTTTGCATGTAAACTCGCTGCTTCTGTTGCGCCAGCTGCGTGCAGTGTGAACGCAGCATTAGTCATTCATTGCGTTCGCCTATCTGCTAAGCTCAAAACAACTGCGCCTGGCTTGACGGAGAAACCAGGAGAACAGCTGTGCATATTTACGACAGTGCACTTTTACTTTCGCCCTCTGGGGGGAGCCTCGCTGGAAAATCAACACCGGTTGCATAGTGTACCTTTAATAAAAGACCAAAATGCTACTCTTGTGGCATTTTCTGGTTTGAGCAGAGTCTCTATAAAAAAAAAAACAACGCAAAAAAACAAGCCACTTTATCAGAACCCCGACAACCACAGAGGTTTTAACATAAAGTTGAACGAAGTCAGATTTACTTCTCTTTTAGTCGTTTTCTTTCAGGTAAAATCTCAGGCATACTGATAAAAGAGTACCCAGATTTCTATATCAGAAGGAACTTTATGGTTAGAGTAATTGAAACATGAGTGTTCTTTAAGTGTTGAATAATGTGAAACTAACTGGACCAGCCGAGGTAATAAACGGTTAGCATTGTTTGATCAGGGAGCCTAAATGTTTTATAAATGTAGAATTGGTTCAAGCTACTGTAGATCGGACATACTGGATATGACCCAACGTAATACCAATATGAAATATTCACAGAAATAAATCAATTTTCAAATCATAATTCATATTTGGGATGTATTTTCCCACATAGTTATCGGCAAAGGTAAAAAAAATCCTATTGTGATAAATACTCGGGTCACATGTTAGTGGCAAACTTAATCTAACTAAGCTCCACTGACATCGCTAACCTGACAACAGCCAGATGCATGTCTCGCTCCGCCCAGCTCCACTCACATACATCTGGGAACCCGCTCATTGAAAGTGATTTCCCCAACCGAATTTATGGTCTGTCCAATCAGGACGCAGGGTGGGTGTGTCCTGGAGTGGAGAAGCGACTGTGAGATTCCAACAACAATGGCGGCTCGCATTGAGGAAGAAAGCGTTAGCATTGATGCTGTTATTTCTTCTGTGTTGTCCAATCTATCTGATATTGTTTAATTAAAAGAACATCAGAGAATGGCTTTGAAGGCTTTTGTTGGTGGAAACGATGTTTTCGCCCTTCTCCCGACCGGATTTGGCAAGAGCTTGATCTACAAAATGGCTCCTCCTCTCACAGCGTCACGGGTTAGCTTCGGTGTGAGTGGTTGAAATAGCACGTCAATAAAGATGACAGACAAGTGGCTTATCCAATCATATGCAAGGAGTTTTGATAAGGCCCAGCCTTCAGTAAAGGCAATTCCTATGGCGGGTTCCCAGATGTATGTGAGCGGAGCTAGGCGGAGCGAGACATGCGTCTGGCTGTTGTCAGGTTATGACATCGCAGCCATTTTTTAAATACGTCCCTCTGCTCAGCCTATTTCTCTCATTAACAGAAAGTAAGATGGGTTAATGAAGTAAGGGAGGAATGGAAAAGCAATGTCCATCTATATTATTCTAATTTAAGCACATGGATTAGCTCTGAACTGGACCCTCTGGAAGATCAACTTTAGCCTGTTTGTTCATTTTAAATCATTCACTGTTGTTGAATTAATTCAGTGTGTTATACAGTATCTGTGCAGTAATCAATGGATGTTATTGTATTGTTGTTTTTTCACTGCATACTGCTGATGTGTTTTGCATTTCCTATGGAAAATCTCAATAAGTCTGCATCGTTTTGTGATTTATCTTTGTCATTTATTCTGATATTGATAGGTTTTGGCCCAGTGGTTAGAGAGCAGGGTGTAACCACACTGATCAGAGATCATTGGTTAAAACTAGTGATGGGAACAGCAGTTCTTCTGAGTGAACTAAATCACTATAGTTAGTGGATTAAAGTTATTTGTAAACCAAACATGGTTTCACTGTTAACATGGGCTGCTTGGGTCATAGTGTGGTATTTACAGAGCTTAAAGGGGAACGCCATTTTATAAATACTGCCATCCCTTGTGTTTGGCTTGGTAGATCTCGGCATGCCATCAACTTCAAAAGTAGATCTTGGTTTAAAAAAGGTTGGGCACCCCTGGTATATAGCATAATTTTAGTCTGGCTATTTTAGACTGACTGGAAGACATTGACTAAATTAGCCATTGACATTGTGTCTAATGTCAGAAAATAGAAAGTAGATTAAATAGAAAGTAATTCACTGTGAAATGTCAATGTAGTAATTCTTTATTAAGTGTTTGTTGTATTTCTCTTTTTCAAATGAGAAATACAACAAACACTTAATAAAGAATATGAAATATAGTGCACTCAAACATTTGACCCATATATATATATATATATATATATATATATATATATATATATATATATATATATATATATATATATATATATATATATATATATATATATATATATATATATATATATATATATATATATATATATATATATATATATATATTCGGTATTATTGTGCTCCTTTAACACATTTAAGTTGTTGTGATGGATTTGTATAACATGTTATATTGCATGATTTAGAGACTTCATTGACTTCATAAGGACAAATTTTTAATTATAAGTTAAAGTAATTTACTGAAGCTATGAAACAGCAAGTTTGTGTCAAAGTGATGAATTTATCTTAAAAGTTTTAAAACCCCCTGAAAATGAGAAAAGCCGCCGGCTTAACTTCAACCTCGTACGCGGGACCAAAGCAGGAGGCTGGTGATTCACTAAATATAAAAAAAAACAATAATTCCAGCCAATAAATAAGCTAAACATGCCCAACATTATATTCAATGCCAGAACAGGAATGACAGGCGCAGCACTAACATCTGCCGGGATGGCTAAACTAAACTAAACTAAATCAGTCAATTCAATTCAATTCAATTCAGTTTATTTATATAGCGCCAAATTCACAACACATGTCATCTCAAGGCACTTTACAGTTCAACCAGATCATACAGTCAAATTGATACAAAGTTTTCTGTCTAAGGAAAACCAGTTGATTGCATCGACTCATTGACTCAAATGCAATCCCTCACACTAAGCATGCTTGTAGTGACAGTGGAGAGGAAAAACTCCCTTTGAACAGGAAGAAACCTCCAGCAGAACCAGGCTCAGTGTGAGCGGCCATCTGCCGAGGCCGACTGGGGTTCAAGGAGACAGAAGCAGACAGCAGTACAGCAGTGCAAACAACACTTTTACCTGCACAAATGAAGTAGCACTGAAAAAGTAGACTAGATAATTTTGATTCAGTTTGGATCTTAAAGGGGGATAATTGACCTCTGGTTGACCCTAAGAAATAATATTTAATATCTCTGAAACAACATTGGCCGGCGTTATCTTTTTTAATTTATTTATTTTATTAATAGAAAAGACCAGTCCACACAAATCTGCAGTAATGAAGCACTAACCATTCCGTCTATTTGCTCAGTTTTGTTTATGTTTAAATGTATAGTTGACTATTCAAAACCAGTGTCAAGAGCTGAAAAATGTGCAAGTCTTGATGAGGAACATCAGCTCTAAACACATGCATTGGATACTGATGGTCTGACCATTCAGCCTGGTTCTTTATTGGTCGATGTGTGTAAATCAGGGAATGATGAGGAAAATTGTGATTCACCTGATCAGCAAAACCTCCCAGTAACCCACAGTTTATTACCACATAAATATTAAGGCCCTAATAAATTAACAGCCACAAAGGCAGTTGTTGGGGCTTATTAGCATCTTTGTTTAATTTGCCACAATCATATTATTACCAGTTCTCAATAAACCAGACGATCTGTTGATGGGAAGAGTTAATAGACTAATAATATGAATTTCACTGTGATGGATTCATTAAAGGGACTTCATTGTCAGCCATTTAGACCCATTTGGTGGTGTCAATAAACAAGTTTATTCACATTAACTTATTAAGTCTTTTTTAAATTATTGAATCTGAAGGGAACCAGAACCCCCTAAACGTGAGTGTTTTTCCTACGGTCCCTGAACTGATCATTGTGATCTCCCCTTCAGAGTTTCCGGTTCCGGTTCACCAGTCCGCTGAGGTCAAACAGTGTTACCCAGCTGAATATCTCTCAGTCTGTGTTTTTGCTAACCTCAATAAACCTGTTAACTTTCCTGAGTGTGTCTCTGCATGTGGGTCAGATCCTTAAAGATCACTATGACACAGCGCTTATTTAAAAACATGTCTCAGTGCAGTACAATGCTTTCCATTTTAATGATGGACAACGACCAAAATGGTTTAGGCAGAAGTAAAAGAGATCAAAGCCTATCCCGTTTCTTTTCTTGGATCAGAATTAACACCATATTCCTGCTTACAGCGAGCAAGAACAGAAGATGGGAGAGAAAGGGAAAAAGAAGAGAAATGACATAAACCTTTCTAAGTGTTTTGTGGGTACAGATGAGAGAAAGAAAAACTAAAAAAGCAACAGCTGTTTTCCATGATAACCTTAAGGTTTTTTCTCTATGTTTTCATAAGGTAATGGGTTATTGTTGTTATCTACTATTTTGGAATCACCATGACAATTTCCAGTTAAAGGTATAGTGGTAGATTATCACAAATTTGTTAGAAGACCCACCCTCTCGACTGACAAAAAAACCTGCACACGTACAACCCTGTACCCGCCCCAAGAGGAAACGCTAATGAAACGCGTGCAAGAGCATGCACGCCCATTTCTCCTCGTGCTCGCTCTGTGTAAAAGTTGCTATTTGCGTCGCTCATACAAGCATACTTTCCAAAAGAGGATTTGCAATTGTTCTACTACGTCAGACTCACCACCGTGTTATGCCGAGAATTACCTCCCCTCTCGTACCATGATGAGAAGACGGATTGAAAGGAGAATGAAAAGGGAACTTTTATACATATTCTTGATATTTTCATATTTATTATGCATGGATGCCCTAAAGTTGAGAGTTTTGGTGGACAGATAAATGCTGAGAATTTCCTGCCTGCCAAGAATGTCCTCCCCTGCCTCAGGAGCGCGCATCACCCTAAACTCTCACACATGGGCAAACAGATTAAGATATGAATGAAAAGGGAACTTTTAAAAATATCCCATGTTTTGTTCGAAATGATATAGAACGGTGTCGATAGCAAAAGCATCAATGCATAAGAAATCTAAAAACAATAAGACTGTTTAAACATTCCCTTTTCATTCATATTTCAATCCGTTTTCTCATCGGTGTGCGAGAGGGAAGGTCATTCTCAGCATAGGGTGAAAATGACGGGGATGCGTATGCGCAGTAATCTCATCCACAGTCGCTTCTTGTGAGCCATTTGGTATGTGCATTTTTCTACAGGCCAATACAATACACCTGTTTTTTTTTTGTTTTGTTTTTTACTGCAGTGAAGTAGAAGTTCAGCCACATACCACCTTAGGGAATAAAGGTTGCCAAAGTTTTGTTTATATATATATATATATATATATATATATATATATATATATATATATATATATATATATATATATATATATATATATATATATATATATATATATATATATATATATTTTTTTTTTTTTTTTTTTTTTGGAGGGGGAGGGGGTGTCACTGTAAGATTTAAATTTCTTAATGCACTAGTTTGTACAAACTACTTTGCTGCAAACCACAAAACGCGCAAAACCATCATTTAAATAGGGCAGGCATCCCCAAACTCGGTCCTCGATGGCCGCTGTCCTGCATGTTTTAGAGGTTTCCTTGTTCCAGCAAAACTGATTTTAATTGATAGTTGATAAACAGGCTTCAGCTCTACTGCAATCATGATAATCAGCTGTGCTAAAGCAGGGAAACCTCTAAAACCTGCAGGACAGCGGCCCTCGAGGAGTTTGGAGTTTGGGGATGCCTGAAATAGGGTGTCTCCAACAGTTTTGCACCTGCCACCAGTTACGCAATCACTCTTGTTAAATCACCTGCAAACCATGGTTCAGCCCCTCGCGCAAAATTCCAGTTTGCGAGCGCAAATTACTGCACGCAAAATTGTTTTTTGATAAATCCAGCCCTATGTGCCTTGAGAAAGTACACATTCTGTTGTTTTATTGGGAGAAATAAAAAAAAGGCCTCAGAAAGGAACAGTGGCTTCTTAGGCTACGTTCACACTGCGGGCCTTGATGCTCAATGCAAAATTGTTTTCGTGAAATCCCATTTTTTTGCGTTGCCTTTCACATTTCCAAATGCGACTTGTATGTGATCTCCTGTGTGAACTGCAGTCATACAATACAAGTATCC
Organism: Cyprinodon tularosa; assembly: GCF_016077235.1. Classification (NCBI taxonomy): domain Eukaryota; kingdom Metazoa; phylum Chordata; class Actinopteri; order Cyprinodontiformes; family Cyprinodontidae; genus Cyprinodon; species Cyprinodon tularosa. Next base: position 1,664,318 of record NW_024039078.1, read on the forward strand.
CGCATGCGTAGTAGAGGACGCAATGACGTCACAGGCCCACATGCTCTGTGTTTATGGACGTAAACATGGATGGTAGTGCAGGTGCGCATCTAGCAATCTTTCCCAGCATTAAAGACAATCTTTTCAAGATGGTTAAACATAAATACTGCTCTCCGCATATCATCTGCCATGGTTACTGTTTTTGTTGCCGCTTCTTAATAGCAAGACCCAGAATAGTGTCCTTTGTCGGGTATTAATGGCGTTGTGGTCAGATGGATGCGACCTGGCGGCTCAGACACAGGTCGCATTAGAAAACCTAAAATAACAAATAAACTGTAGTATGTTTAAAAAAGCATGGCAAAACATTCACAAATATTAATAATTATTTTTTAGATTCAATCTATTTTCCAACCCAAACGTTTCATTTATTTAGGGTGTGTTATTTTTATGTGTTATTTCAGTGTTACCATGGCTACGTGGATGTTCATCCAGTTGTTTAATTTTGTGGAAACGAATCCAATCACAGACATGAAACAAAGCTCAAGTCATTTCAAATGGCAACGGTCTGGCTTTAAGAAACACTAAAAGACTAAAACATTTAGTAGTCAGTAACGGTAATTCATGGAATCACCCAATTCATAAAGTGTATGACTAGTTTTGTCATGTCTGGGATCTGCTTTTTTCTACAAATTTAAACAATATATTATGTGTTATATATATACATACATATATAACACAATTTAGAGAAGCTAATTAACCTAACTTCTTTTTTAGACTGTGGGAAACAGCCGGAGCACCCGGAGAGAACCCACGCATTATAAGAATATAAAGAATATCTATAGATAGATCTATCTATCTATCTATCTATCTATCTATCTATCTATCTATCTATCTATCTATCTATCTATCTATCTATCTATTTATGCATGTTTCTACCTTCAATCCCTGCTTTTGGGTCTAACAATCAAGCGATCATAACTGATGACTACATAGTCACCTCTTTCTCTTGCGATGTCGAGGAAAACAACAGAAAAATTTCCGAACACCATGGACTGGGCCGTCTTGGTTAATAACTGAATCATTGTCCACCTTAATATTCACAGATTCAGAAACTGAGGAACCTGCATCAATCCCACGCTGACGATCCTTGGCTCTGAGGGCTTGCTGGCAAAGTTTGAGCTCCTCAGACAAATCTATGCATTTTCTCTCGGCTTCAATGCGATTTTCTCGTTCTCTTCGTACTGCTGCTGAAAACGTTGGAATTACCCTTTTGACAAACTTAAGCTGCTCTTCTAGGTCATTTGAATAGAATTTTGCTTCCTTCAATTTGGCACACAGTTGCCTCCTGTCTTTTAACAAGTCTGCTGAGGCCTCTTTGTGTTCTTTCAACATGTTTGTGCATTTTGTAAGTTGACATTCGGGGGTATCTTCGAATATGTCAGATTCACAGTCGGAGATCTCTTCGATGATCCAAGATTGATATTCGAGGGCATCTTCAAATATGTCAGATTCACAGTCGGAGATCTCTTCGATGATCCCAGATTGATATTCGGGGGTATCTTCGAATATGTCAGATTCACAGTCGGAGATCTCTTCGATGATCCAAGATTGATATTCGAGGGCATCTTCAAATATGTCAGATTCACAGTCGGAGACCTCTTCGATGATCCCAGATTGATATTCGAGGGCATCTTCGAATATGTCAGATTCACAGTCGGAGTCCTCATCGATGATCTCAGATTGACTTGCGGGGGCATCTTCGAATATCAAAGATTCAGAAACAGAGGAACCTGCATCAATCCTATGTTGACGGATCTGGGCTCTGAGGGCTTGCTGGCAAAGTTCGAGCTGCTCAGACAAATCTATGCATTTTTTCTCAGCTTCAGTGAGTTTTTTCTGTTCTCTTTGTACTGCTGCTGAAAACCTTGGAATTATCGCTTTGACAAACGTAAGTTGCTCTTCTGGGACATTTGAATAGAATTTTCCTTCCTTCAATTCTTCACACAGTTGCCTCCGGTCTTTTAACAAGTCTGCTGTGGCCTCTTTGTGTGCTTTCAACATGTTTGTGCATTTTGTAAGTTCTTCAAGAATGCGTTTCTGCTCTTCCCTGTATATTTGACATTGTTTTTCTGCCATGATTCTCTTTTCTTTCTCTTCTGTAAAACTTACACCTTGTTTAAACCATGATTTAAGAACTTGGGTTTGCTTCAGAAGAAGATCCATTTCTTGAACATAATTTAAAGGTTCATGGTCTTCTGTGATGTTAAAATGAGGGAAATCATTTTGATTTCCATCATTCTCGGGTTGTTTCGTTTGCCAACAGGAAGCTTCATCAGACTCTGTAGGGGTTAACTCAGATGTGTCTCTTCTGGGGCTTGACTCACCCGTCTCCATCTTTTTAAAGCCTTTAAACAAACTCCTGAAAAATTTATTTGGATTTCCAAAGACTCCTTTAGGCTTTGACTCACCCTTCTCCGTTTTCCTCCTGGTTCCACAGTCCTGAGTATGATTTTCAGGGGTCTTCATGACATCCTGCAGTGAAAATTGCACCCTATCCATCGCTATCAGATTACTCAACAAAAATTTTGTTAAAAATGCTTCTCTCAGATTTCAATCGTATTTATGTGGTTGTATGCTGCTATTGTAAGACCTAAAATGTAATATCAGAGTGGTTAAATGACAAATTCTCCTTGGTAAAAATGACCAGCTTCCACCTGCGATTTACAAGGCAAGAATAAGATGCATTGGAATGACTTTCTTACTTAGAAAATATTGCCCCGCCCACTTGGAATATCTGTGATGTCACAGACATTCCGAGTGGGTGGGGTCACAGTCCTTTCACAGTCCTTCAAAAAAGAACTGTGACATCACTATGGGCGGTTCATTCTGACTGTTGGGCGGTTTATGACAGACCATTTTTAAATTTTTTAGCCCACTGAATGCTTATGCATTCCCACTTATTGTTTTTCTCTTTTTATTTGTCTGACTCTAACTAGTCCCACAGTTTTCAACTCATTTCAACAATTGTGGTATCAAAACGTTCAGCTTGTTCGGAAGAATCCTGCTATGTCTTTTAGGAAAGATATTTTTTGTAGTTTCGCGATATTCAGCTTTTTCTGCATTTTTTTTGTCCCATTGAAATGCATGTAGAATTCTTACATTTCAGCAAAATTCAGCTAAAACTTCATCATCTTTGACCTTTAACTACTTCAGCATACTTTCAGCTAGAAACACCATTCAACTTTTAAAATATTTCCGTATCTTTCTGCTATTACTTTTTAACTCGGCTTTTAGCTAACTTTTACAGTTTTGCTTCAGTGAAGCTTCAAACTTTAAAAGAAAATGTAAAGATTTTCAGATTTATAATGGAAGTCTATGGACGGAATTCTTCAACTGCTAGAGTGAGTGCTCTAGCTTTTGAGATGTTCTGTTTTTTCCAAACAAATTGTTCTCACTCCCTCATTTTTGACTCCATTGAAATAAATTTATACATCAAAACGTAGGTATTTTTGTCCGACAGTGTGGCCCAGACCACAAAGAAGTCCACACTTCCCCCAATAGAAATCCAATGAGAGACTTTCCAAAAATCTCAGACAAAATCCAAAACTATACATATTTTCGTATCGCTCCCATTTGTTAACTATTTGATGTACTAACATGAAACTTGGTGTAGAACATCTTCAGACCCTTCTAGCACTCACATTGAAGGATTTTTTTTCAATATCATTTATGGTTTAGCTGTTTAAGTGACTTGTTTAAGCATAGGAAAACGATTCTGAGAAAAAACCTCATACTAAAAAACACATTTGTACATAATCACCATGGCCAAATAGTTTTTAGTAGAAACATAAAAGTTGGCACAGTCGAAGACGAAGGATGGCTGACACCCATGTTGAAAGAATTATTTGAATACCTTTTACGGATTTGGCTCACCACTCATTTGTTCGGAAGGCAAGTTTTGCTTTTGAGAGCTCTTCTCTACCATTAAGCTGCATATTATTTAATGAGACCAGCAGGAGTGACAAACCTTTTTATTTCTCCTTCCCATTAAGGTTGTGAATGGGCTACAGCCTTGAAAGTTACCCCAATTGGAGATAAAGGATAGCTGTCGCTTAGACTGAAAGAATGTTTTAGATACCATTTACGGTTTGTCTTCAGCACTCATTTGTTCGGAGCTGATTTTTCCATTCAAAAAAGCCTGAGAGAAACGGAACGATACTGCTGCGCATTTCTCTCTGTCACTGACAGTCTTGTTAGGCGTTGTCAAGGTAACCGAGCTTCAAAGGGATTTTACCTCTGCCACTTTAAACAGCACATTTTAATCTAATGGAGGAAGACAACACTGATTTAACATTTGGAAATGGATACAATATGACTACTGCCCATGACCCTTCCCTTCACACGCAACCCTGATAGACTTTCAAAATAATACTCCGGGGACCCTACAAAATAAAAGCCCCTACATTAAACTCACGCATATGGCTCAACATTATGACGCAAACTCAACCACTTTTTTAAAATTAGACTCTGGGGGGGTTTCAAAACACACCCCACAGCAAATTACAAAATAAAAGCCTCCCATTGCCACTTCATCTACTGCCCTAATAAAAGGGGAAAAGAGTGATTTAACGATTGGAAAGTCATCAAGTATCACTGCTGGGTCTGACCCTTTTCTAAACACACAACCCTACTAGCAGAGATGGCAAAAGTACTCACTTTCCGTACTTGAGTAAAAGTACAGATACTTGTGTTAAAAAATACTCTGGTAAAAGTGGAAGTACTGATTAAACTTCTTTACTCAAGTAAAAGTAACAAAGTACAGGCTTGTAAATTTACTTAAAGTTTAAAAGTAAAAGTAGAAACCACTTTTTTCTTGCCGTTGCCTACATTTTAAATGGATGTCTGCCAATAGGACTAGATTTCCGTTGTGTTCATTTTCAATCATCTCGTCGTCCATACTAATATGCTAACGCCACCGCCACCAAGCTGCAATGATTTGCCGCGAATGAATACCGCCGAATCTGTCGATTCATCTTGTAGTGGTGCGTCAAATGCAACGTAGATTCCCATCCAATTAGATTGAATTTGGTATTGATGACATGAAAAATAATAACGGTAACTCCATTGAAATGATTCAAAACTAAAGTAACGAGCCAATTTTTTTAAATGTAACGAGTAGCTTGTTTCTATTAGACTCTAGGGACCTTTTCAAAACATACCCCAGAGAGAATTTCACAATAAAAGTCTCCCATTTACGCTCTAATACAGCATCTATTCACCCAATAACATGGAAAACCAGTGATTTCATATTGAGAAATGGATTCTATATCACTGCTGGGCATGACCCTTCCCTTGACACACATCCATGATAGACTTTAGAAATAAGACTAACGGGACTCTATAAAATAAAAGCCTCTTCCTTACACACACTCATTCATTGTGCTGTATGGCTCATAGCTATGACCCAAACTTAACCAATTTCTTCAGATTACACTACCAAAGCCTGTTGACCACACACCTCAGTGCATATTTCTTAATCAGGTTCTAAGATTTACACTGTAATAAAGCATCTGCTAACCTCGTAACATGCAGCCTAAGCCTGCCAACGGTTCTTTCATCAACACAGAGGCTCATAACATGCAGGTTAGTTTTTTTTGATAAATTCAGCTCCTTAAGTGGTATTAACTCTCTTTCTATAAGCTTCTCTCTCTGTCCTTCATCTGCTTCTCATGGTCAGTCTTGCACATAGGTTTGTAGATTTTCAATCCTCTAAGGATGACACTGTTTTCTTTATGCTAATCAACCAACACATTTTAAATAATTTCAAATTGTTTTGCCAAGTCTTGACATTTCCACATATGATTTCAAAATTTTGATACTTATTCAATACCGTCCTCCTCAACATTTTACTTCCCATCCTTAAACTACTAATTTTTCCTTCAACCAGATAAGATTCAAGTTTTTCTTTGTAATTTCTTTTCTGATTCAGCTAATTTAATACTTTTCAGCCTATGCTATGAACTTTGGCTTCATTCTGCTCTCATTCTGGACAGGAATTAAGCTTTTCTGTTTGCTGCTCATTCATAACACGCCTGACATGTTTCTGGGCAGTAGGTGGCCCCCCTTCAAAATGTCTTTATACATTTTTCTAGAAACTTGGGAGATATTATATTAAGACCCTTCTAGCGTCCACATTCAAGACATTTTTTGATATCATGTATGGTTTGGCTGCGCAGCTTTTAAGATGGGTTTGTTTCTGCCATTTTACTGCCAAATGATTCTACCCTACAAAATCTTAAGATGATTAAATTGTTTTCTGCAGTTTGAAGTTTCTGATGACTTCCTATCACATTTTCATATGTTCTGCAGGTAATTTCAGCTTTTTTCATTCAGCAAAAGCATTCCCACTTGCTGTTTCTCCGAAACAGCTATTTCTAAGTAAAATGATAATTTCATTCTCCCAGATCACGTTTGGTCACATTTGGGGGCGGGTTTCCTCTGAAGGAGGGACCCATAAAAAAAACAACAACAAAAAAACTATAAAGTATGCTTAAAAAAACACTTTTTGATTCAAAATGTTTCATTCCAGAAATGCATTTTTTTAAATACTTCCTTCAACTAAAAAGGTTCTTTGCTTGCAACAATAATGTCATAAAATTCACTCCATAAACTTTTGCTCATCCTTTATTTTTTTGCTCTAACGGTCAGATTTTCCTCACTCAAAGTTTTGTTCCAAAAGGCTGTAGAAACGCTGCACATTATTTCCTGACAGACATCTTCCTAAAAGTTCCCTTCTTTACTCATCAGCCTATAAATAGTTTTGCTAAAAGTCTTGGGGATCATCGGTTTGCTTTTTGATCAAACGTGAGAGCGGCCTTTGTTTTCTCTTTGTCTTGAAACTCTCCCATGGACGCCCCTTTCTCCACTCACCCAAACTGAGCCCAGCGAGGCCTGCAGGGCGTCTCTGGATGAGCTGCTGAGCAGTGAATCTGGATGCTCCAGCTCCTCCTGGGAAGGTTCACCACTGCTCTCCGTTTTCTCCATTTGTCTAGAATCACTCTAAGTTTCTCACTCTTCAAAATGCTTTGTTTTCTTTACGGATTTCAATAACTTTGGTTTTTATCTGTTGACTTGATTTCAATGAACTTCATGATGTTTTAATTTCTGAGATTTTAGCCAGCTTTATGTTGTCAGACAGGTTCTACTTAAGGGACGCATTCTACAGGCCTGACTGTAATGAGCCCTGGGTAAGAAAATTAAAGGTGCAGTCCAGAAAATAGACTTAATAACAATACATGTTTTCACTCAGTGGGTTGGAACTGTTTATTTGTCTCTAATACAATTATTGTCATTTTGGAAAATGCCTTTTGTATTTAATTAGGTTTCCTTTGTCTGATTGTACGATTTATTTCCTAATCTAAAAGGTTTGCAGAATAAAATAAAAACTGAATCTTCAAATCAAACTAGGAAAGAAGTTTCCATCACATTTCCTCACTGTTAAGAAGTCATTTAGTTATTATTAGTGGCTCCTTTTTATTATGTTACACATTTATTTAAGAAATGATGGTTTATCAAAGATAAAAGTTGTTGCTGCAGCTGTTAAATGCAAAAAGCAGAAAAGCTCTTAGTCTGCCAGCGAATGCAGACGTAGCAAAAACATCCAACCTCCAACCTCCCTACCCTGGCCACGTCTTCCTCCAGGCGACCTCCACTCCAGTTCACGTATTCCAGAAGATCCATGGATGCTGGGGGCCTTTCCATCACAATGACCAGGTCCTGATCCACGTGGAACCACTCCAGGAGGGTGACGGCAGCAAACACCCCCAGTGTGTTTGGCTCACCTCCGGCCTTCTGCATGAGGGCCACCTCCAGGGGAACACCGTCCACCTTAAAAAAACCACAATGACCTGATTGTGTGACTAACAGCAAAGGAGAAATACTGTCTACTAAGATGACTGGGAGGCCGGCTGCTTCTAAACCAGTTCACTCACTTCACTCTGTCTGATTTGACCTATCTCCATGTCGACGTACTTGATGGCCACCTGTTGGACACAAGCACAAGTGTTATCCTTTGTGCAGACAGCGGCAGTGATGCTTTCAGGATGCTGCTTAGATTTGAGTCAAAGACAGACAGAAGGCCAAGAACACAATATAATACCAACCGGTAATGAATCCTCCAGGCGAAGGCCAGCGTAGACGGACCCGAAGCCCCCTCTGCCAATCAGTCCAAGACGTTTGTATTTTCTCTCAAACTCAGCTAAGGGTGAACAGAGAAATCAGCTGATTATAATAAAGCTGTGAATACTGTCAGATTATTGATGTTAATGATGAACAACAGCAATCAGAGATGCAGACATCATGTCTGTTGCTTTCAATGAACCTCCAAACTCTTTGTTTCTGTTTGGGTTTTTCAAGGATCAGAAAATGTCTGCAGTTCCTTCTGTTTACATTCCTGTCGGGGGTTCAAATATTTTCCTTTTATATTTTCAGGATGGATAAAATTATTCTTATGATTTCTTCAAATTTTAGTAAGCTAAACCTTCTTAAAAAATAAGACTGATATCTATGCTGACGACCTGATTGAATTAGAAATACTTTCATAAATATTGAAAACTTTTCAAGTTCTTAAACTGAGTTGAATTTAACTTTGACCATTTGAACCATTTGTGCAGGAACTGTGTTATTTTAACCTGATTACAGCAGCAATTATTCTCTTATAGTGAGCATTAGAAATGTCCAGAGGCTGTCAATGATTCACAATCAACTTCTTTATTCATATGAAGATCATTTTCCCATAAATGGTTCATTAATACTGGATCAAGCAAAACTTTTCCCTCTTCTGTAACTTTTCACCTTTATTTACTCTCTAATAACAAACCAATGAGTTTTCCAGCTTCCCTGTGCCTGCTAAAGAAGAACAGTCCCACAGCATGACACTGCCACCATCCTGCTTTACACTGCCAATGGTTGATTAAGGGGGTTATTACTGTTAGCTCTAGCTTTGCTATTAAAAGCTGTCTGGCTTTGAATTAAACCTTTAAACATAGAAGTTACTTGCAAATTACTTTTGTTACACACTCCAGTTACAGTTTTATATATATATATATATATATATATATATATATATATATATATATATATATATATATATATATATATATATATATATATATATATATATATATATATATATATATATATATATATACACACATCCAACAACACGAGATAATAAAGATAAAAATATAAAAGAAATAACATATATATACTATACACATAAAGCTCTTCTATATATATATATATATATATATATATATATATATATATATATATATATATATATATATATATATATGTATTTATTTAGGTACTTTTGGTATTTTTGTATTTATTTTGGTACCTTTTGGTACTCTCTCACAAACTCTACGGACACAGACTGATCTTGTCCAGCGGTGAGGCGGCTGAAGTTGTTGCAACTCTGTTTGCATAACTTCTTGTTGTCCAACTCTGTGACAGCCTCCGCCTTTCTTTTCCTGCAGCTTGGTTCATCCAGATGGCTGCTGGGTCCAACAGAGACGCTCTGGTTATCTGAAAGAGTTCATTGGACAAATGTTTACACTCTATAGCAGATCTATTTAGGAAGCAATGGAAGAGGATGCAGACTGAGAGAAATCTAAAACCCTCTTTTTAGTTAGAAAACATGAACCACCAAATACTTTGACAAGAAAAAATGACACATCTAATGTTAGTACATTAAAGGTATAGCGGTGGATGTTTGCATATTTTTGAAAAGACCTGCCCTCCGCACTTAAAAAGAAAAAAATGCACATGCACAACCCTGAACCCAAGGGGGAACAACTCTTAAACACATGCGAGAGCGTGCACGAGCCCATTTCTGCTCTGTTTAAAAGTTTGCATCCCTTATACAAGCTCACTTTCCAAAAGAAGATTTGTAATTTTTCAACTATGTTAGACTGAAAATAATTGGAAATGGGGTCGAGCACGCAGGACGGCCCAACTTAAACATATCACCAGAATTATCAACTATTAGGAGGACCACTGACTTTAATGATCCACCTTGAAAAAGAAAATCCTCCAATATACATTTAATATAAGATAACATTTCTGCAACATTTGGTTCCCTAAAATTTAACTCTGAATTTGCATTCCTGTTTCTTTTTCATATACCTTGAACATCACCTTGTTTTCCAGAGAAAAGAGCAGGTGTGTTGTAGCCTGGGTGCCAGTCCGAACTTAGTCCCGCCCACAAGGTTTGAGTTCGGGGAAGTTCGGTCTGGCTCTGCTCCATAGTAGCGCGAGTATTAAAGCCCACTGTCAGGCGATCCAATCAAATTGTCAGGGCGGGCTTTATACTATGATGGACAGATGATCAAGAGTAACGTTATCAACCACGTGACCAAAGCGCGCTTGGGTGACAACAATAATGGCTGCCGCTGGAGAGTTTGGGTGAGTAGATTCTGCTATTAGGTCTGTTCTAGAAGATATCGACAGCAAATTAATTTTAAAAGAGGAACAGAGAAACGCGATCAAGTCTCATCTTCTTATTCTAGGCGTGAAACTGCACGCTTTGATTTTTGTGGACAACAACTATGCCTCGCTAAACATACGTCACGCACTCCGTTGCTCTTATTGGTTGTAGATCTATCCAATTGAGTGCAGAGGCATTTTTTTTCCTGGTTCGTTCAAAACACGCCCCATAATCACAGCTCTATGGAGCAGTATCAGACTCATATTCTGACTAGAATTGAGTCGGACTACGTCAGGCTAGGTGTGTTGGCCTACAGCTTAAAAATGATATGGGGAGGAAAACTTACAGAACACATTCGCTGACAGAACATCCACTCCTAGAGCTATGGAGGGAATTTAGCTCCATTTTTGTTGCAAACAAAAGAACAAGATTTGTAAATGGAAATATAAAAGAATCCAGAAATAAAATGTGGAAAATAAATAATTTTAAAATAAATATATATTTTTTTAAACAAATTTTATAATTTCAACCTTTATCTTTCATCATTTTTACATATTTCATATTTTTAAATTAGTCTTTCTCAGACTGAGTTTTTAAACATTTCATTCTCTCAGCCGAATACAAATGCTCGCTCTTGATGCAAACATTGACCAATAAGGTGTTGTTGCTAACGTCCAGCAGACCAATAGAAATGCCTCATTGCTCCGCCCCCAGAAATATAGAAAATTTCATCCATGAAGCACAATTTGCATATAAAGCAATCGATCAAATGTATAAAAGCAAGTTTGAAAATGAGAAAGTAAAGAAAAAAATTCAACAAACTTAAATTAGAAAACAAAATTATGAAATACAGGATATTGCAAAATCAAAAACACAAACTGTTTAAAAAGTTTTAAATATTTTTTTTCAAATTCCACTCACTGATTTCCACTTGATTGACTGAGCTTGAGGTGTTTAGTAAATCAGAATGGACATCATGGTATGTGGTGTGTAAACTGGTAAAGAAGTTTCCTGAAAGACATAAGGTGTTTTTATGAATTATTGTGTTATGTCTAACATGAATAAATTCCTCTCCTTGCAGATTTATATCAAATTCAGAAAACCATGCATCAATTTTTATTTACCTCACAGTTATTTCATATATCCTGATGTGCAACTATGACATCAGTTCTCTTAAAACTTGTAGGTTTGTGATTAGAGAGTGAATGAAGGTGAAAAGTTGCAGAAGAGAGAATAGTTTTCCTTGAACCAGTATTAATGAACCCTTTATGTTATCTTCATATTCAGGGGTTGACTTTAAGGATTTTTATCTCAATGTCACAAATGAATAACATATTTTAGAGTCACGGTATGTTTATACAAGATAATACTATTACCATAATGTGACTTTTCTAGAGAATCATTATACATAGTTATTTTATACAGGTTTTCCACAGTCTGACATCATTTCAGAATTCCCTGACTTTTAACTGACTCAAAATAAATGCAGCAACAAGACAATAATAACATAACAGGTCACCAATTTAACATGTTTAGCTCTAGAACATTTAAATTCACCTCTCCAATGTCTAAGAGAAAAAAAATTAAATGAACATTGACCTGCATCACTGTACAGAAGACTGCCATATGATAGCCATATTTACACTGTGTGCATGGCATACAATTATGCCAATTTTCCTAATCCCTGACAAATAATGTTTAATCTAGGGTTATCTGGGTGAAATGGGTGGAGGGTAAAATAGGTGGTGGGCAGTGTGCGAAATACCTGTCAATATTTGGGGGGGTCTCCATCTCCCGATTGTTGCGCAATACCGATCTAAATTTTCTCAATATGCAGTAGGCCTATAACATTTCAAAGCCAAAGTCAGCTTTAATGTCAATTCTTCAGATTCACCAGATATACAAGGACGGGAGAGGACGTTTGTTTCTCATTCACCAACAGTGACACAGATAAAGTGCCCAGGCACAACAGATAAGATCAGTTCCTAATACTAAAATTTAAACATTCAATTTCACAATAAAATATAAAATGTACAATAACATGAAATATGCAATACTTATGCTAGTGCAAAAAGGCAGATGGTAATGGCAACAGAAAAATTATTATTATTATTACCAATTATGTAGGATATAGCATTTGTAACAGTAACAGTGCAAAATAACAGTAAATAAATATATTAATATTGTAGTGCAGGAGTGATTTTTTTTTTTTTTGAGGAGGGCTCAGCTTCCTGACAGCTTGATGGATGAAGCTTTCTGTGAATCTGAGTGGGCAAGAGCCTGAATAGACAGTCTATGAAAACACACACACAAAGACTGTCTGTCTGTCTGTCTCTTTCATGCATGCACATGTCCTGCTTTAATCCAGTTTCTGACGAATGGAAATGGGTTAAATTTGTCCAGAGGAGGTCCGTTGAGGTCCACCAACAGGAGTGAAGACCTGCTGTCTTCACGCAATCTGTTGTTGCCCATGTTACTAACTGCGGAAAAGCACATGGCTAATTTGCATACGCGAACAGGATTGGCTGGCTCCACTTCGCAAAAAACAGAGCATATTTGTGAATAAAGGTTTTGAATTTTAATACTGGACATGTTGAGCTTAAAAACATTTTAGTGACCATTAGCGACAAAAAAAAATATTTTTGTCCTGCCCTCACTCTTAGCAGGTAGATAACCATCATTTCCAATAACCACACCGTAAGCCTTTTCTTTGGATTTATTGGCTGGATGAATGAATGGTAAAACTGCAACAAAGAAATAATGTGCGTAAGTCTTTGTGTAAACAGGGAGGCACCAACTGCTCAACCTCCGGTGATTTCAAAATAAGACTATATCAAATATTATACATAAGAAAGCTTATAGTATATAACTTAGAAACAATACGCAAATATGAGCAATGGCTTCCTAAAATTCCTTAAATTTTGCTTTTGAGGCTTTCAGGGGGTCTCATGGGTTAATGATTAATCGGGGGGGTCGAGTTACTCTACTTACATTTTTTTGCATTGTTTTTGTTTTTAAGCCTGCCAAGTCGAAAAAAATGTGTCTGATTCGCGCCGGACAAAAAACCCCGGACAAAAATTACGCCATCTGGCGGAAAATCGCGTGGCTTTTTGAAATCACGCAAGAATGTGTAAAAAATTACAAAAATGGCGCCGGCAACGCTTATGGGTCGTTTTCAGCGATTGTCTGTGATTTTAAAGTAATTTTGAGTGATAAATTTTTTTTTTTTCCCGATCATTGCATTTGCCCGCCGGGCAAGTGCAATGAAAATTGTACTCTCTCGATAATAAAAACTACTTGCCCCAGGAGATCGGGCGATGGTTAACATCGAGCCCTGATTGTTGACACACAAGGGGGGTAACTGACTAACAAACTAATAAACAAATAAACTTAATTAAACAGATAAATACTGGCCAGACACTAAATTTATCTAATTAACAAAATTACCCAAACTAAGAATATTTAAACAAATGACAAACAAATTTCCCTTCCCATTACAAATAGTTTGATCCGCTGATTAGCCTGCAACCAATTGAGGAAAGCTGGAGCTCATTGCAGCCCTCCACCAGCAGATCCCAAGGAAACTGGCAACTCAAAGAAATTAATTAATTGCATCTTGACAAAAAACAACCTGACAAATAAAGTTAACTAAATATTTGCGCTGCAAAAAAATAACTTATAGTCAGGCTAATGAAAATATATGAAATGTGCAACTGATTTTGAAAATAAAAACAATGTAAAAGTTACCACACAGCTTCAGAGTGTGGCAGCAGGCTGTCACATTGACATCTAAAATATATTTTTCCTAGTAGGAATGATCAAGATTTATAGATGTCTTTTAATGCTATATGATGGTGTAATATAATACAATGCAATACAATACAATGTAATATGATATATTTATGGTATAATATTTGAATGGTACAAAATTTAAACATATATTCAATATATTCATGCTTTGTTTCACAATTTACTGCTGAAAAATGAGGGAAAACATGAAAATTTATTTAGCTGAGTTTGAAAAGCTAGGAGAGCGAGGTGCACGAGAACGCTGGAACCCTTTTTCCATCCGGATCTCCGCTCTTTTTCGCCGTCATGTCCCTTTGTTGTTGGGCTACTCGCCCCCACTTCCTCACCGTATCTAGACCCACAGTGTATAGCGCAGAACACACTTTAATATTGAGCATAAACCAAAAATGTCTGCATCAAGCTCACTGCTGCAGGAGTATAACCAGCCACACAATCGTTCTGATCTGAAGAACAAATGTGATCACTGGTAGGTGTGGTGGTAACCAGCCAGCGTTAAAATGACAGATATTCGTTGGCCTTCGTTGTTCTGAGTTTCCCTTGAAATATATGATACTGGTGGCCTACTTCCACTCAGCCTGCCTTTTCCTGCACATTGCTGTGCAGAAAAAATTCCTCTGCTGGAAGATGTCTGAATAATGTTCTGTATACCGTTATGGTAACTGTACTTTTTCAATAAATGAACCTAGTATTTTATAGGTTCAGAGACACAAAATCTTGTTTTTATTCATTCCACTGGTAGCCTGTTTTGATCAAATAGAAATAGAGGCCTGCCTCTAATTCTGGCCTCCTTCCAATAATGGCCTGGACCAAGATGTACCTGTATGAAATAAAGGCCCCAGCCTATATTAGAGGATTTACGGTACCTCAGATTAATCTTTTCTTCACCTCCACCCACGTCTGACTTTAAAAAAACATTTTTTTAAACAGTGTCCTGTCTGGCGATGTGGCAATAAGAATAATTGTCTTGATGCTGAAAAAGAGCTGAACAGATTTTACTTTCACAAGTGGAGCAGTACTGCTAACGCCATAGAGTTCCACTAGATGGCCAATTTTATCTAGAAAGCACAGATGTTTAAATATTTATGAGTCTATTTGTCAGCAAAGGTTGTAGAGAAGTATAGTTAGTCTTTATTTGAAAATATGGATGTTGTGCCCATTCATTTTCCTGTTGTAGATTGACCCTGAGGTTCTGGTGCCTATAAACTTTCACCACCCCTCAGTTTACATTGGTTATTGCCTCGCCACCCTTATAAAAAATGTCTGGCTACGCCTCTGAACAACATGAGAAGGATGCTAAAGATTTTTTATTTTCCACATAAAAATAGTTCTATTTAATTGACTTCTACCTCTAGAAATAGAATAAAGACAAACAGAGGAACACTATTTACATTTATTCTATTTTTCTAGATTTCCACACGATCCATAAGTAAATCAGTACAAATATTAATGTTTGGTAAATTTTTTACAAAAAGTTTTACAATCTTGGTAAAATTCCTGCTCTAAGTGGGTCGCTCTGTCGGCTAAAGGCACATTTTAGTGGCCCTATGTTCCAGTTAATGATTGATCAATTACTAAATTAGTTGATGATTATTTAAATAATCAATTATTTTGATTAAATGTTTCAGCCCTAGATAAAATACATGATTTTGGCGACACAGAGTAACTACAGCCTAGATGTACAACTTGTATAGTGAAGTTAATATTTTAAATGCTCAGTGTCAGTTCCTCTTATAGTTTCAGTGCAAATGTAAATACAATACATTTATTTGCTGTCCCTTAAATGTTTTATTTTGCTTGATACAGAGAGAGCATATTAGATAAAAAAAATAAGAGTGGGGTATACCTCTGCACAATTCTATATCTTCAAAAGAAAACACAGGATAGATCCACATATAACAGACATAATTAGGCTATATTTGGTTAAATAGGCATATATTTACCTACTGTCTTTGTCCCTGGTAAGTTTAGATGCAAACCTTTTCAAAGTGGAAAAAAGTCCTGATTCCACATTGGTCAGAGCCAGTGATGCTTTAAACATTGATAAACAGCATCTAGTGTGTGTAGTGCTTATAAGATTTGTATTAATGTAGCAAGAAATGCTGCTGTTCTCTTTAAACACATTTAAACCCTGATGCTCACATTAAGCATAAAAAAGAGCACGCATATTTTTTTAAAGGACCAATGACATCAGACCATGAACCCGAAGACCAGTAGTGTCCCTACCAAAGTCAAACCTACACCCTTGGGGCTCAAAGTTATTTAAATACTTTCCTTAAATTAAATAAAAACTATTCTAAAAATATACCTTTTTTTTTTCCTTTTTTTTAATGTAATATCACTTGTTTCTTTCTTCCAGTGAAAAAGAGACTGGCAGGGTTTCTGGTAAGAAAATACGTGCACTGCTAAAAAAAAAAGTAGATCTAAATAAGTATTTTTCCTTAAAATAAGTGCATTTGTTCTTGAACTGAGGACTTAAGTGAGACACTTTGCCAATGGAACAAGACAACTTACATTTAAAATAAGAGAAAACAATTATATTGCCTTATTTGAATGGGATATTATCTAATTATTGTATTTTAAGAGTAAAAAATCTAATCCCATTTGCAAATCATCTTATTTACCTACTCAAATTAAGGGTAAATACACTTAATTAAATTTGTTTTACTTATTTCTAGGTCGTTTTTGCAGTGTAGACATGCCTGGAAAACTGGACTCATATTTGGGGACACTGAGGGGACAGTTCGGGGGGTTCCCCTTGGATGTGATGCAGTAATGTGGTTCTTTTGGGGGCATTGGACCTCCTGCATGCACTGGAGCAGTTAAGAGATGAATATATACCTATAGAGCGGATTAGAGTAATACACAATTCTTACTCATAGGATTAATAGTCTCACTTGAAAATCATAATTAACTAAAAGTCTCTCTTTATATCAAGTGATTTAACAACATTTGATAAATGAATTAGTTACTAAAAGAATCGATAGCTGCAACCCTAATAACTCCTCATTAGAGGTGCTTCATCTGCTCTTAGTGTCAAACATCATCAGTCATGATCCGCTTGTTCAGTCTCTGTGTTTAGTTAATGTTTCCCAAAGAAGTTAATTTTCTAAAGGATTAATGTTGTCACAAATGATCAAGCTGAGCAGTGAACAGCCCTGGCCACACTTTCTCCCTCTCTAAGTGATTTAAGTCGTTTGGAACATGTACTTGTTCACTCGTGAGTCAAATATCTTGGATGTGGCCTGCGTGGGTTATGCTCCTATTTGCTTTCTGCACAAAACATTCCCTCAATATTTATATTGATTTCAAAAGGCTCAGAGGGAAATATCACAGTTTCAATTAAATTTGGTCTTAACCTTTTAAACACCATTACACGATGTGTTCGATTGAGCCCTCAATGGAGCGGGGTCCTTTATGAATGCATTTGGACATATTTTTGTTGATCCATACTGTGGATGGAGTTTATATCATTGGAAAAACTGTTGAATCAAATTCTGCTTTTCCTAGAAGCCCCAAAATACTGATTATTTTGCAGATAGCCTAGCAGGCTGCTAGCTGATTAAAGTCTTAAAAAAATAAGGTGAAGACAAATAATCAAATCAGACCAGAATTTTTGAACTTGGTCCACGTTCTGCAAAAAACTTGTGTTTTTAAAAACATGAGTTAATGCATCTTTACTTTGTCACATGCAGTGAAATAATCTTTTAAAAGTTAGTTTACCACCATGTTTTCATGTTTCGGCAGGTTTTTTGTTCCCTCTTAATTTTTTATTTATTTATTGATCTTTTCTTTTCTGTGTTTTTTTTTTTATGTTATCATTATCATTATAATATGTCATCATGTTTTTACTCGAGGAATTCTGTGTTTTTGTAGCCCGGTACAAACAGTTTTCATCTTATCCCTATAGAATGCTGCTCAGGAGTTCAAACTGAAAAAGCTTAACGTTACTTAAAGTCGTAGGGAAATGGCTGCTCCAACCTTTCCATTTCCGAATTCTCCCGAGTGGTGCACGACTTTACACGTGTGAATAAAGTAAATGTGATTGGTCGATTATCAAGGGGGTGGGATGGTGTGGCAGAAGCCGTACATGTTTGAGGACTTGCCTCGCAACGCTGCCAGTTCTGTTAGCTCTACGCCTGCTGAAGACAGAATGTTATTACAACCGTTGCGTATATTAGCTGTGACAGAAGAATCAAGATGCTATGAAAGAAAAAACTTGATTGACAGATGACCGTTGATACATGATTGGCCGAATTTAGGTGTTCAGGTTGACGTATAACTAACTGGCCAGCATAAGATAACGAGAAAAAAAAAAAAGATTTTAAGACAAGATTTTTTTTTTTAAATAGAATTTTTTTCAATTTTGGGACAAAATGATAAAGCGTACATTTATATACATGTTTAAGCAAGAATGATTTGACATTTAAATGTGATTTCCCTACGACTTTAATGCTGTTAAAACAGCTGGAGCTACAGGACCTCAGCAACATTGCAGCATAAACAACATGGCAGCCTCCATGTGAAAATGTTATACCTAAATTCATTAAAATGATACAACTTACAATATATTTACTGCATTGAATTTAAATCAAAATTTTATATTTCTCAAATTCAGTCTATTGTTACAACTAATTGGGATCCCATTAGAAATATGCATTAAGCCCATAATGGCAGGAAAAACATGTCCTAAAGTCAATGTAGTGAAATTGGTAGAAATCCTTTAAATTCCCTGAAAGAAAATCCATGCTGTTTAAATTAAGCAAAGTGTTGATTTCTACTCCAGGCCTAGAGGCAGATAAATCCTCCTATTCCACTTTATTTCTCTACTCACTCACCTCTGTGTCTCCTCAACAGTTTTTTCTTAATTCTGTGCTTCTTTCAGCTAAAGGTTTTCACCCAGACTTCTCAGCTCTCTCCTGGACATTTAGGCCAACTGCAGCCGATTGGACGAGGGCTCCTCCTCCCTTGAACAGGAGGCTTGTGAAGGAGTAAACCGAGTAGATCACACCCCTGCAGGACGACTCAGAGGTCCTCCTGCTGTGCTCCTGGAGAGCCCTCTCCACTCTTTACACCAAACACAACACGGGGAATTAATGAACCGAATTCATTATAGGAAAACCAGCTCTCTGCAAACTCTCCTTCTAAATCTCTGCGAGCTGCAGGAGCTGATGCTGATTCAGGCCGACTCAAATACACAAATGGGGAGCAAAGAAAAAAGATGGGGATGCATGTTTTAATATCAGAGACAAGCGGCTCACAGCTCGCCTGTTGAATCACGGCTCAGTTCTCTCCTACTGGAAACACAGCTTCTTCTCTGCAAGCCACTTTGTTCACTCTGGGAATTCATCCAAATCATTTTTTTCCCCGTTTGTGAACATCCTCCCTCAGGCAAAAGCAAATGGCATGCTATGCCTAGCATCAGAAAATAAAATGGAAACCAAACATCCCGACTCTGCAGTATTCACTGAGGGCAACTGGAGGAATGATTCTCCGCTCTGACACAGGAGAGAGAGGGGCGCACATCATGCTCACCCCTGTCTGCCTTTCACGCCCTGTGTGGAGGATTCTAGGGCCCAGATGGTACAGAGATACTGTTGCTGAAGGCAGACAGATGCATCCACACTTAAGTTTGAAAGTAGACCCAAGATATTTTAACTATGGCTGCAAAGGCTCCCTCTACACAGAGGGATGGATGTTAAGGTGCCTGCAGGCAGCTTTTAGTGAGCCTCAGTGGTGAGCCCTGATTTCAGTTTGAAGCCAAAGGACCGCTTCAGTTTTCCCAAGATCAGGATTTTAATTAACAACGTGGCTGCTTCACTTTGATTTTCAATTAAATCTTCCTTTTTAACCTCACTTGATGCCAAAGGATTCCACAGAGTAATCTCTTACCTCCATTCAATGAGTCGATTCAACCAGCCAGTTTTCTTTTGATAGAAAACTTTGAAACAATTTGACTCACTGGAAAAAAACGATCTAGAAATAAGTAAAAATGTCTTAAATTAAGTGTATTTACCCTTAATTTGAGCAGGTAAATGACATAGTTTGCAAATGAAATTAAAATTTTACTTTTAAAAAGACGCCTCACAGGTCCCCAACTGGAATCTTCAATAAATAGTACCCGCAAAACACCAGTGTCAACATCTACAGTAAAGAGGCGGCTGCAGGATTCTGGGCTTCAGGGCAGAGTGGCAAAGAAAAAGCCTTACAATATATCTGAGCCATATCTGAGACTGGCTAAATTCAGAAAAAGATTTAGATGGGCAAAAGAACACAGACATTGGACAGAGGAAGACTGGAAAAAAAGTGTTGTGGACGGATGAATCCAAGTTTGAGGTGTTTGGATCACAAGGAAGAACGTTTGTGAGACGCAGAACAAATGAAAAGATGCTGGAAGAACGCCTGATGCCATCTGTTAAGCACGGTGGAGGTAATGTGATGGTCTGGGGATGCTTTGGTGCCGGTAAGGTGGGAGATTTGTACAGGGTAAAAGGGATTCTGAATAAGGAAGGCTATCACTCCATTTTGCAACGCCATGCCATACCCAGTGGACAGCGCTTGATTGGAGCCAATTTCATCCTACAACAGGACAATGACCCTAAACACACCTCCAAATTGTGCAGGAACTATTTAGAGCAGAAGCAGGCAGCTGGTGATCGGTAACGGAGTGGCCAGCGCAGTCACCACATCTGAACCCCATTGAGCTGTTGTGGGAGCAGCTTGACCGTATGGTACGCAAGAAGTGCACATCCAATTTACGGGAGCTGCTTCTGGAAGCGTGGGGGGCAATTTCTCCAGATTACCTCAACAAATTAACAGCTAGAATGCCAAAGGTCTGCAAGGCTGTAATTGCTGCAAATGGAGGATTCTTTGACGAAAGCAAAGTTTGATGTAAAAAAAAAAAATCTTATTTCAAATACAAATCATTATTTCTAACCTTGTCAATGTTTTGACTCTATTTTCTATTCATTTCATTTCATGGTGGTGAATAAGTGTGACTTTTCAGGAAAACACAAAATTGCTTGGGTGACCCCAAACTTTTGAACGGTAGTGTATATTTATTATCTATCTATTTTCCCTAAGAAAGAGCATTGCATTATGCTTGGAATGTTTTCCAGCATTGAAATCTCTGTATTAAAATCACATTTTCACTTTTTGCAAACTGTGTTTTAAGGGTTCAATAAATCACCGTATCACAGAAAGTGTTTCTTGTTTAGACATCAATCACTGACTGAAAGCCTATTTTCTCCACCACCCAACCTAATATAGACCGTATTCTCTCACACAGACAACAGAGACAAGGTCCAGCATATTTTCTGCATGACTGAGTGGTTTATTGGCTGTCTGCTGCCTTCCACCTATGAGCTGCATGACACCGGGGTGAGGGAAAGGGTAAGGAGGACTGCCAGCAGGCCCGGTTCTAGCCCTTTGGTTGCCCTAGGCGAGATTGAGTTTTGCGCCCCCCCCCTCACTTTTGCCGTGCGAAATACCAGTACGGTTTTCAGCATCTGTTTAGTGCTTCATTGAGTTGTGTTTACAGTTCCACAAAGAGTGCTGTGCGGTGAATTGTGCCTACAGTTGTGCAAAGTGTGTGTTACAAAATTGCAAATTGAGTGCAAAGCAGTGTTTGTTCTTTTAGTTTTGTGAACTCAGTGAGTGGATTTGCTATAAATATTAATACTTTTAGAAATTGTGCTATAAGAATCAAAGTTGTGTTTAAGCATTCAGAAAAAACTGTAACTTAGCATGGAGTGATGCATAGACAAATACCAGAATAGGTTTCAGTACCTTTTCTTTTTTATTATTTTAAATAATTTATTACACACTCAAAGTTAGGACTGTGCAAAAACACTTTTAACCATCTGTAAGTACACTTAGGTAAAGTATAACTAAAAAACTGGATTGAATCAATGAATTAATTTATTTCAGACAATTAACAAATTTAACACACATTAAACAAATATTAAATAAATCAATTTCAGAAATTACCAAATAACAATAAAAAATAATAAATTTAAGAAATTCTTCAACCAAGGACTACATAAAAAAGTAATTGATAAACATTAAATTAAATTTTCTGTTCCAGTTCAATTAAATCATTTGAACATAAATAGAAATGAGATAAACAAAATTTTCCTCTAAATAAAATATATCAGCTATATTTACCCTGATTTCTGACATTGATTAGTGATTAGAAAAAAAGATTAACCCTCTACAAACAAAAGTGCTTTTATGAATACCATTACAAAATTAAAAGTTTGAAGTTCTTGTAGTTCTATCAGTTGTTTCGGGTATTTCTATTCACCTTCAAAATTGATGCAGCATTAAAATTTGACTCGTCTGGACTTCCTAATGGCAAATTCGTTGATGGTATCATCAAATGAGATTTTATTTGAGACCTCTTAGTTGATGCTCATCAGTGCAAGCCCATTTTGATGATTATTTGATTATTATAAATCACACAGCACAGCGTTCACAGACCAGTGAGATGCATAAACAAACAAACAAAAAAAAAATACAATACAGTTCAGTAAAATACAGTTCTGTTTTATGCCTCATTCTTGTAAGTTTAAAATGTTCCAATGCTCCTGAATGCACCATAGCTTTCTGACGCGCAGCAAACGCATCTCACTGGTCTGTGAACGCTGTGCTGTGTAGATGCGCGTTTGATTTTCCACTTAAGAGAAACCTTTGCAAACTCCAAACTCACGTCGGCTATCACGGTTTAGTGTTGTGTGTAAATAACAAGAGACCACAACAAATAAATCAGCCGTACCATGGTCAAAATCTTTGGATTTAATGTTGTTCAAAAAATCCGTAATTTTGTAAATTAATCTGCCAAATAACCACAACTTTTTCCCCACGAGAGGTATTTTTAAACGTTTTTATATCATTAATATAAGAACCTAAGCTCCATTGAACATATTTTAATCCGTTTTCCTCGTCGATATGCAGTTCAACAGAGCGAGGCGCGCTCCCGCGACTGGGGATGCATATTTCGGCAGGCATGCACTTTTGGGCATAACACCGGCCGGCGTCCAATCTCCACTCATTGTCCGACTCGCTGTTGTTCGTCCGCTGCCTTCTCTTCATCTGAAACATCTGGGTCGAACATGTGAGGCTCCAGACACAAATATTCTTCCTCCGATACATCAGAATGGTCTCCTGGTAGGAATCGCTCGGTTGAAGTCGAAATTTTGCTTTCAGATTTCTCGTTTTGGCTATCGCATTTAGTGCAGGAGACCGCCATGAACGCTCCCGTTCTGACGTCACGACTTCCGGGTTGGAGGGCGCTTGAAAAGTGATCAGAATCTTTTCCGATTTTCTCTTAAATGTGAAAAAATAAATAAAAAAACGGTGGTATATTTATTTTTTCATATTTTTCTATTTATATATACGTAAGGTTAAGTCAAACTGACGGATGCTTCATAACCGGTTTAATTCGTTTTTTTTTCTAATTCTATGATTAATGGGAAGTAAGCCTAAGGGCGACGCTAGAGGGCGCCCCCAACACATTTGTCGCCCTAGGCAATTGCCTATCTCGCCTATAGCAATCGCCGGCCCTGACTGCCAGTGATCCTAAACATCTAGCTGGCCATCTGTTCCACAGTCTTTCAGCTTGATATGGTCCACAGTTTTCAGAAGAGATATTCTCTTGGGAAACATAAAACTTCCAATCAACCTGGGGGGGATTTCTTCAGAATATTTGTTCCAACCTCAACAGGTGGTTCAAGAGGGAAATTCTCAGTTACTCAAATTAATTTATCATAATTTTAGGCTAATGTCTCTCTAGCTTTCTGAAATGGAAAAGATTCCAGAACATACCCTGGATTGTAACTAACCCTGCTTTGTGTCATGGGGCCCAGGTGGCTCCAAAACAAACAGCATCTATGCTGAAAGCAAAGATCCACCAGAGTACAAACTAGTTGGTTTTTTTCACAATCTCCTCAGGATTTAACCGTCCAGGAGAAAAAAAATAAAAAACACCAGAAAAATCCTGCATAAATAGAGCTTACCCAGTTCATGTATTTCTCCACCAACTCCCAGATCCACCACCTTTATTCCTGGTTTTTACCCCAGTTAGACTTGGTGCTTGGTTGTAGTTACTTAAATGTAATGGATATAAATCAATTCTACTGGCTTTGTAGATTAAAACTAGACTCATTTCTGTAAACCTAGTTATAGACGTGCAAAACGGCTTCTAAACATATTCAGTAATTGAAATTTATTGATCTCACATTGGAAAAATGTACCTCTGCATTTAACCCATCCCCTTAGGGGGCAGTGGGCTGCCAATGCAGGGCACCAAGGAGGCAGTGTGGGATGTGCTCAGAGAGCCAGAGTGGCAGTGAGTTTCAAACTCAGAACCTCAGGATTCCAAGCTCTATGCCCTAACCACTAGGCCACCGTTCTGTCAGATGAGCATACCTGGTCAGACCAGCATACACATAGGCAATATCCATTTGTCCCTTTAGTTTGACCCTTCAGTTTTGCAGGAAAAATAGACTTTAAACTACCTCCAAGAGATGAATCCCTTTAGTCATGTACTAAAAATTATTTAATTACTTACTTTTTGGTGTTCTTTGAAGTTTATGATTATCTGACCTTAAATTGTTTTGGGTTTTTTGTACGTGACTGAAGGGATACACGCCTGTCGATGTAGTTTAAAATCTTTCGTACAAAACTAAAGGGATAAACAGTAATCTGACGTTATGCCTATTTACTATGGGTATGCTGGTCTGACAGAACTCCACTCCTCCCCCTATTCCTTTTCTGGTTCCTTTATTGAAATTAGGTGGAAATTAGATGTGTGGGTTTTTGTTAAACGAAAATCTTCACAGAAAAGTCATTTAGACATGTTAAAAAAGTGTATTAACTGTGTATTAAGTGTATTAATAAACACGACTCTACTTTTGTGTATTGTAACAAAGGCAGGATATATTTTTATGCAAATCTCTGTAACCTGGCTTTAGTTTCACTCAGCTAAATCAGTCTTTTCACCAGTAATGTCCAGGAATACGTCCATTATCTCTACAAGGCATTATTTATCTAAATATTTTAAAAAGTTTATTTTTATTGTGTATTATTGTGTTTATTTTTATTTATTTTTTATTGTGTATCCATCACATTATTTCTTCTTCAGTAACAGAGATCTTGTCCAGATGTTTCCAGAACATTATGACACAAAACATCAGAATATCAACCCAATAAACTATCAAATTAAGCACACAACAAAAATCAAAACAAAATTCAATAATTGTGACCTTATTTATTATATTTATAAAAAGTTTATCGACCTTAAAATGCATAAAAAGAATCAGCTGAGAGTAAAAAAGTCCTTTTTCTATATTTCATCTTCCTTTTCTCTGAAACCACAGCAGTTGTGGTTTTCCTCACACTTCTGACGGAGTCTCCAAAGTGTTTGCTTTCCTTTGACAGGAAAATGATTAAAATAGTCTGTAACTACCTAGGTTATGTTAAATAACTCAAACTTTCAAAGAGCCCCTTGAGGACCATGAGGTTAAAATCTCAAGCAGCTCTCTTACATCTCATTTCCGGGATAACTTCTTCAAAATGACCAAAAGGGGGCGCCAAAGAGCATTAAAAGCAGCACCAAGTCGCTCTCCTTCACACTCTGTTATCTCCTAACTTTACTTCTCTTTCTCCGCTCTCCTACCTTCTCCCTCTCTCTAAACTGATTCCCCTCCATCTGTTTCTGCCTTTAAGACATAAGAAGCGTATTTGGGACACATGAAGTCCGGAAACACACCGTGAGCAGACAGGATGGGAACTCCAGCAGTTAGAAACAGACAGCAGAGAGGGTTCCAGGCTGTGTGGGGCTGAAAGGACAGCGCCCGGTGGTTTGTGGAGCGGGAGCCGCTCAGGGAGGCTGCTGGGTTCCTCTGCTGTCTCTGGCTGATCTCAGCTCCATCATTTTAGTCCAGGAGGCAAACTGGACTATCTTGCATGTGTCGGGTCGCTGTGATCCGCGGAAGGTTATCTGGTTACAGTCTCTGAGGTGGTGGACTCCTTCAACACTTCAAATCCTCCGCTGGAGAAGGAAGATTTGGATAAAACTCGGATCTTTCCTCTTTTTTCCCTCACTGAGTCACTTTAGTCCTTTTTTTCTGACTTTGCAGCTTGAAGGGAGCAGTTCTTACCTCCCCCATCTCCCCCCTCCTTCCCCTGTCCTCTCATCGGTCTGTGAGGACAATCCAAGAAGCAGCTCTGGGCTTTGCGCATCTCATTCCCTGAACTGCGAGGGAGGATTACAGATCTACTAATTTCCAGGTGGACTTTTTTTGATGGGGGATATCTTTGCATTTTGGAAGAGAAGAAACATCCAGTGATAAAAAAAAATAAATAAATAAAGGGGGGAGGCAGAGTCCCCTCCTCGCTGACCCCTGAGGGAGGCTTTGGAGCGGGGAAGTCAAGAAAGGCTAGAAGGAGACACTTTTACAAACATCTAAGGAATCAGTAGCTTTCTAGAGCTGGAATGAAGTGTTCTGATTGGCTGATTGAATATTGATCATCATCGTCATCAGGAGGAGAACTTGAACCCAAACCTGCTTCGCTGCGAACTGATCAGCTGACAGATGAGCGATGCAAACTGATGACTGCTGTATTGGAGGAGGAATAAATCATCTTCTAGGTGATCCCGCTCATTGGAGGCATAAAGAAAGTATCAGAGTTTCACCTCATCCGCTTCTGCTTGGAAACCTTTTCCTACTTCAAAGAGGGATTTTTATTTCAGGTTTGGAGATTGGAAGTTATTTTTAGAGCGGCTCCTTTCACACCACCATCCCGGACAGGGACAGGAGGAGACGCAGAGGGAGCGCAGGGTCACCTCCTCCGTCCTGGAAGGAGCGAGGAGCGGGACAGACGGAGGAGAGCGCAGCAGGAACGGTGCGTAAAGGAGCGGACTTCAGCTGCCTGAAGGAAAGAGACCAGATCTGATCCGGCTGTTCTTCTGTGACAGAACAGCTCACATCGTTTTGGAAACGAGCAGAGGAAGATCTTCACATGCTTAGAGTATATGAGTCAGTGAGTCGATGCAATCAACTGGTTTTCCTTAGATAGAAAACTTTCAATCAATTTGACTGTATGATCTGGTTGAACTGTAAAGTGCCTTGAGATGACTTGTGTTGTGAATTGGGGCTATAGAAATAAAAAGAACTGAATTGAATTGAATCATAGGGTGAACCAGAAGCTGAGTGTGATGGATCCTCCCTGCGTTCACGCCCATGAATAACAAACTTTCTAGCAGACATGATGCAGCATCTGCTGTGAGTGCGTACCTGCTTTCTTTTTCTTTTTAAATTATTTATTTATTTTTGTGCGAGCAGTAAACAGCAACTAGGTTAATACCGCGATCAAAGAAATCTTTTTATGCAAGCCGCGTGCCTCTGGGCACTTTGCTGCCCCCCTCAGGACACTGGCTTGTGACATTTCCTGGGCATTACGGTGCCGTGTGTTTTGCATAAGCTAGCCTGTAGGTGGACATAAGTTCTGGACTCGTTATACTCTATGTATACGCCCAACATTAAAATATACATAGAAAGTTCCGCCCAATGCTGGCTGAATCAGCAAGGCGTGACAGGGCCCAACTTCTCCTGTTAGTTCTCTTAATCAGAGAGCTAACAGGTGCTTCTGTCCTTGTGTTCAGAAGGTAGGAGCATTAAACTATTGTATGCTGAGGTGGCTACATGCCAGCAGACTGCCTGCTATTAAGTCGTAGCATCAACTGAAGGACGGGTCTGACTGGTTGCCTCTGACTCTCTCTTTCACCTTGCCTATTTACAGAGACCTACTTTTCCCTTTAATTACATTCCTTTCAGAGACATGTGAAACTACCACATGGTAAAAGCACCTTGCATATTGAGCCAGGCCAACAATTCCCTTTAATGACCCCTCCCCCTTTCAGAGACATAGACATGTATGGGGCTTTGCAGGTTAACAAAAGAAGCCAAATGACCCCTGTTCCATGGGGTGGACACATTTGTCTGATTCAGTTTCCATGTTTTCTAAAACAAAACAAGGGCTTGTTGGGCTATTGTATACAGACTTGAACTCTTTGCTAATCATGACATCTTGAATCGTAAAAGCTTCCTGGATGGGAAACAAAATGTCTTCGAACTTGAAAACAAAGTCCAGTAGATTGTTTTTAACTTTTTTTGATTAGCAACCAGATCTACTGGAGAAGGCAATTGGATTCTTCTGTCTTGTAAATGAGGAAATCAATGTCAGGAATACACTTTGGCTTGCTGCACATGGATCACGGTATTCTATGTCAACTATCTAGTGTGTCATATCTTTTGTCTGCGAAAAATGTTCTTGTGATATGGGGTTGTCCTTTTTCAGGACTCTGTGGCGCAATGGTAGCGCGTCTGACTCCAGATCAGAAGGCTGCGTGTTCAAATCACGTTAGAGTCATTGTTCATGGCTTGTTTGAAGGAATTCTTTTAAACTTTTGATGAAGCCTCTAAGTTGTGGCTTCATCCATGTGAAACTCACACATATGGCAAAAAGACCTTGGCTCTGTTCGAATTAATGGGCTGCGTCCTTAGAAGGCCATATTAGAAGGATGATTACGTCATAGCACAGTGTCGAGGTCTGGTTGGATTCCAAGACTCCTCGTTATGCGGCCTTAAAATGCGTCCTCTTTGATCGATTCGAAGGACGGTTCCGATGTATCCTCGGTATCCTTTGATATCCCAGAATTTATTGCGAGACCCGACAAGCCGGCTGCTCTGTGATCAGAGGAAATTGTACATGGTGCCAAACAGTGGTGAACATTTTCAGTTTGATATAATACAAGTCAGTGAATAGTTCCGTCTGAAATTAATGAAAATAGTTGTTTTAATGGTCATTGAGTCAGATATGTGGCGGTAATGTTTGATTTATCTAAATGTTTTAATCTGTTACTGTGTAAATGGGTTTGGCTTTAATTTAAGGACAGATTCTAATATATCTGCATTGTGGGGATATGTTTTTATTTTTTTATTGCTGTTTTGCACAATTTGCTTAACTAAGTATTTGTTGTTGAATATAAGAGATTTTGCAGATATATTTTGTGCATACATTGTTTAGATTTACTTATATCTTTCTACTCCTTTTATAGAATAGAAAATCCCTTTATTGTCCCAAAATGGGCAAACTTACAGCAGCAGAAAGATTATTGAAAATGGTCACACAAATGTGGACCTTAGAAAAATGTATAAGAATAACTTAATATGGAAGAGTTAAAATATGAACAATAAAATACTGTAAAGTTTTTTTTAACAATATAAAACTGCACCTGGAGAATAAATAACCATTCTACAGCTATGGACATTTTACAGTAATTGATCATTAATTGCAGCAACAGCAGAGATGTGCAAAATGACAGCAGCATGTTATTTAACTGACTAAAGTTTATATCATTACATTTGCTTTTCTTTGTTCATGCTCCCAGTCAGTGGCGGATCTAGGGGGTGGCTACTTGGGCTACGGCCCCGGATGTTTCCCCCAGAGCCCCGGATCTCGCTTTTGAGCTGAGCTGAGTAAAATGTGCAGTACTGGAATTTCCCAGATGGTGGCAGGATGCGCAGGAAAGCAGCCTGTAACATTCCCGCGCAGAAGAAGAAGTTGCCACCACTTGGGCTCTGTTCGAAATCCTGGAATGCATCCTCCAAGGACGCGGCCTACCTGGACTGGATCCTTCGAAGTCCTTGAAAATAAGAAGAACGAAAGAGTTCTGCATATTAACTCGGATGGTCCAGCCTCCTTCTGCTGCCTCCGCCCCTCATTCGGTGTAAGGTTCTTTGCTTAGCAACTGTGACACTTCCCGCACAGGGCAAGAAAATAATGGATGCAGAACAACTAACCACTGTTTTGTTAGGCAATCTAATTTTTGAAGAGCTCCAGCAGCAGTACCCTCGCCTGAGATATTCTAGATATCTGATGCTTATGAATAATTGTGTTCAGGTAAAGTAAATTTCGTCATTGTTTTTATTTGTGTAACTACAGAAATAGATGCAGTGTAATGGCAAGTGAAGTTATCAAATATTGTATGTAAAAATGTTGCTGCATCAAACGCCTTTTGTTACTACTGTCAAGATAAATGTAACTTTAAATAAAGTTATTTAAAATAACCAGGCCCTAAATTCAATGGGACACCTGTCCCTGCTGCACACCTAATGTAAATGGAAAGCTGATTAACTACAGTCCTCTGAATGAGGGCTTTTAGAAGGGAAACATGCAGAACAGGCAGGGCTCTGGACCTCCGTGCTTTGAGTTAAAGAACCCTTCTTTAGAATTCCCTTTTTGTTGTTCGTTGCGTATTACAGCTCATTTTATGTGTAGAATCAGGGGCGCAACTACATATTTTTGAGGTGGATGCGAAAACACAAAATCGGCGCCCCCCACCCCCGTACAGTAACCAATGTCGTTCAACTTTCTCTCCATTAGACAGTAAACGAAAACAGTATTCGTTGGAAAAACACCTCTTACTCTTCTCTCCTCTTGGATATGGGCCATCAGACATTTTCGGTGGGCCATTTTCAACCATGTACTGCCTTAAAGGGATAGTTCGGTATTTTTGACATGAATCTGTATGGCATCCCCATCACCAGTGTCATGCAATCACACTGACTTACCCCTGGCAGCGTCCTGTGAGCAGAGTTGTCGTCCAGTTTTGGTCAAGCCGAAAGTAGTCCTTCAGGTTTTTAGGAACAGCGAAATAAAACTTTTCTCTTCCCAAAACATTATGTGTCCAAAAGAGTGAATGACGGCGCGCACTGATACGAACAGAGAGAAAATAGGACCAATTCATAACGACGTGTGACTTTTTCCACTACAATGTTTTTGGGATGCGAAAATATCACTCTTTTGGACACATAATGTTTTGGGAAGAGAAACGTTTTATTTCGCTGTACCTAAAAACCTGCAGGACTACTTTCGGCTTGACCAAAACTGGACGATAACTCTGCTCACAGGACGCTGCCAGGGGTAAGTCAGTGTGATTGCATGCCGCTGGGGATCGGGATGCCATACAGATTCATGTCAAAAATACCGAACTATCCCTTTAATATGTCCCCCATTTTGTGTGGTAAAGGCCGTTCAGATGGATCTTCTGAATAAAGCCTTGCCTCAGCACTCTACTCTGCAGCTCTCTGCTCCTCTCCCTCTTCATCATCATCTGGTCCTCTCTGCTCCTCTCCCTCATCTGCACCTTTCTGTTCCACATTCTCCTTTGTGGTGATTGACTCACCATGTTTGCCTGCACTAATTTTCCCAAAAAAGAACACAATGAGAGATGGTCATTAGAAATTCAAACCATTATGGTATATATGTTTTTGCTGCCTCCCTAATGTATTTATTCCTACCTGATGTCCCCACTTGTCTCTTCTATCACCGACCTCATGTCTGTCTCCTTCACCCCTTGTCTGTGGCGTTCTCCACTAAGTCATATGGTCAAAAAGCATTATAAATTAGTTGTAAAAATTACAGATCTTAATACAGTTTTTAAAAATAATCTTTAAACATTATCGAATGGGATTAAGTAGCTGTTCCCTCACTTCCACCTAATATTAGACCAACCTGTTGCTTTCCCCTGTCTGTCCTGATTCTTCCTCTGTCACCTTCTCTTCTTTCTCTCCATCCTCACAGCTGAATTAAATTAATTTTATGTTAAGTAGGGTTAAAAAATACAGCAGTCAAACCACAATAAAAATTTATCTTTAAATTTGAATGATCTTCTCGTTGGATAACAGTTACTGACTGGACACTGCATCTGATCTGACTTATCAGATACATCACAACACCACTGTAGTGATACTGAATAAAACATTTAAACTCAAGTGTCCCCCTGCCAAAAAGGTTGGTAACATGGGTCACCGAGTCTAAGGGCTATAAAATGACACTGGATTAATGTGTCTGATACACACATAAACTTGTACAACTCATCTTTAATAAAAAAAATCAATAATAAGAAATATACATATGAGTGAATAAATTGCAGCTAAGCGTTGGACCATAGCTGGGCGCTGGCCACGACATTTTAGCTTCCCTGTGTTAATATTTCACAAGTTTTATTTCGGTCATTCTTACACTTAGTGTGTGGATATGTGTGTTAACAGGCGTATTTATCAGATATTCCTAGAAATACGGAACAAATCGTGTTCCTTATCGCTTCAATAGGGGACGCAACATTTAACAGCCAAATATGGGGCGACTCCGTATCAGGCTAGCTTTATCTGACCTGCATATTTACAACCCTCCTGTCCTGTTGTCGATACACTGACAGAACTCACCTAACTGTCTTTCAACCACATTGAAAGGCTTTTTTTCATCCCGCCAACATTTTTATTCTTCTCCCTTTTTCTTTTTCTGTTTTGCGCCCCGGATAGTTATTTTTTTTCTGGCGCTCCATCTTGCTGTTAAGTGCGCACTACGACTGGTAGTCAAAGATTAAGGAGAAAAAAAAAACGTGCCTGAGTGCGCCTCTTAGGGGCGCGTGTATGGGGCCAAAATGGTAGCTTTAATATTTGCAAATGTGTGTGGAGAGTTGTGTGTCTGTATCTCGATTTGTGTGTGTGCAGTGGGATTTGAAAATGTGTAAATAAATCTGTAAATGTGTGAGGAGATTTGTGTGTCTGTACAACAATCTGCAAATGTGTAAAAAAATCCACAAATCTGTATTCAGATCTGCAAATGTGTACTGAGACTTGCAAATGTGTAGATCAATCTGTAAGCACACACAGAGACACTTGTGTCTGAAGTATTTTCGCTTCAAGACCCAGAAATACAGACAAATCATTGGTTACAAGTCAAGCGGTTTTTCGGTTGGCTCTCTTTACACACGTGATTTTTGCTACTCTTCTGCCGCGTGAGATGCACAAATGCGTAGAAGGATTTGTATGTGTATTTTCGCGATTTGTAACCCCTTGCGCAGGCTCGCAGGCTCACATGCTGCCCTGACCGCAGGCTCACAGGCTGCCCTGACCGCAGGCTCACAGAGCCTCTCTGCTGCAACAGTTCAGCACAACTTGCTTCACATACAGCCACATACCACCAGTTGGCGGTATTGTACAGTACGTGACGTTACTGGGGTCCTAGGGGTTGTACCTGCTAAGTTGAGAGCAATGGAATCCCGTCAGCTTTCTGTAAGTATATTTCTTTAATTTTTTCTATAGTTTGCATTAGTAAAACTGTTTCTTCTTCTTCTGCTTCTGTTTTATGGCGGCTGGCAAGCAACTTTATGATGTGCATTATCACCATCTACTTCAGTGGAGTGTGGATCGGGATGCTATGTATTTTCCCCACTGAAAAATAAAAATAAATATTAACAATATTTACATAAATAAACTTATATCCTTTCTATCAATTTCGTTTTTTCAAGATTGTTTATGAAATTACAAAAATAATCATAAGTAGATTTTTTTCCCCCAAAATATCTTGTATATTTAACTGTAATTTATTTTCTTGTAACCAACCTAATAATTCCCTTCTCTCCATAGAATATTTATAACAAAACAACAAAACATGCTCCACCGTCTCCCCTTGATAACAAAAACCACAACCTCCTGTTCCCATTCTAAATAAGTTTCCATTTAACCCCGTGTTTCCGAAACTTAATCTAGATATAACCTCGTTTTTATTCCTTTCCGTTCTCCTCATTTCACCAATTTTCCTTTGAATACTATAAAGCCACCTTCCAGTTCTATGCTCTTCCCACAGCTTCTGCCATGTTTTCGTAACCTTTTGTTTAATAATAGATTACATTTTTTCCTTACTGAATGGTATCAATATATCATCCTTGTCACGTCAACTCCCGCAGCGGAGGAAAAAAAAAGGTAGAGGCTGTCTGTGAGCCTGCGAGCCTGCGGTCAGGGCAGCATGTGAGCCTGCGAGCCTGCGGTCAGGGCAGCATGTGAGCCTGCGAGCCTGCGGTCAGGGCAGCATGTGAGCCTGCGAGCCTGCGCAAGGGGTTACAAATCGCGAAAATACACATACAAATCCTTCTACGCATTTGTGCATCTCACGCGGCAGAAGAGTAGCAAAAATCACGTGTGTAAAGAGAGCCAACCGAAAAACCGCTTGACTTGTAACCAATGATTTGTCTGTATTTCTGGGTCTTGAAGCGAAAATACTACTTCAGACACAAGTGTCTCTGTGTGTGCTTACAGATTGATCTACACATTTGCAAGTCTCAGTACACATTTGTGGATCTGAATACAGATTTGTGGATTTTTTTACTCATTTGCAGATTGTTGTACAGACACACAAATCTCCTCACACATTTACAGATTTATTTACACATTTTCAAATCCCACTGCACACACACAAATCGAGATACAGACACACAACTCTCCACACACATTTGCAAATATTAAAGCTACCATTTTGGCCCCATACGTGTGCACAAGCCACCTGTGTGGGAAGGGAGAGCGACAGGAGGGGAGGTGAAGGGGGCGCATAATCAGTGCTGTCTCTCTGTTATTGATCGTTTTATGCTGTTAAATATAGAAAATGACAACTAGAAAAAATTATTTTCTAGAGGGGTACTTTGACGCCCCCTCGAGTGCAGCGCCCCTATGCGTTGCATGCGCTGCATACCCGGTTTTTGCGTCACTGTGTAGAATGAAATACAATTGAAACTAAAATCCCTTTATTGTCCCACAATGGGGAAATTCTGGTGTTTACGGTAGCAAGGGGATTATGGAAAAAATGGTTACACAAATTTGGACCTTAGAAAAGTGTATTTGAATATCATAATAGTGAAGAGTTTTAAAAGAAGTACATTTCCTTGTTCTCTCACATTCTAAATAAGGTAAAACACATTGTTAGAATACTTTTTTTTTCTGTTGTTTTCTCGTCTATTAATTAGACTAGGCCACAGTACTGCAGGATCAACCTCAGTGTCCCTGTCCTCATCCACTTCTTTGATGAGGAGGACACCAGACCTGATTTCAGACTGAGCAGGGAGTCTTTGGCAGTGCTCTCAATCTCCTGAACCAAGATCGGCCACATGGATGGGAAGCCACTATTGAAACATTGGTGTTCCTTTTCTGGCTGGGAAGTGGTGCATCCTGCAGGGTGGTGTCAGCTTCGTTCGGAATTCCACGTACCACTGTCCATGACATCATTCATCGGGTCACAAAGGATGTAGTGGCCATCCTTTCCCAGGTTATCTACCTCCCCAAATCTGCACAGGATGTTGATGTTGTGTCTCTTGGGTTTGCACGGCTGCCATGTCAACGAGCTTTTTCCAAAGCAGAGGGTGCAATAGACGGCTGCCACATCCGCATCAGGTGTCCAGGCATCATTGATGGTCAGTGCTTTAGGAAAAGGAAACTGTTCCCATCCATCATCATGCGAGCTGTTTGTGATCATCAGGGCCGTTTCATGGACACATATGTGGGCTGGCCTGGGTCAGTGCATGACTCCAGGGTCCTCCGACACAGCCCACTGTATAGGCAGTCAGTCTATCCACCTCCAGGGTATTTCCTTGTTGCAGATGGAGGGTATCCCTGCCTCCAACACCAACCCCCCCTCATCACTCCCTACAAGAAGCCGGTACAAAGTGTGGGAGCTCAGTGCTTCAATAGCCATCATTCCAGAGCGTGCTGTATTGTGGAGAGAGCTTTTGGAATGATGAAGACCAGATTCCGTGTCATCTTCATGCAAGTGCTGGAGGTGCACCACTCATTTATACCTTATGTAGGTTTTTGCAAACCCATGGAATTTTCCTGAACACGCTACCTTTATACATAACAATTAATGCTATAAATATTTTCATAAAAAAAAGAGATTTATTGCTGAATCTGTTATTTGCCCTCCAGGTCATAACAGCATGCACCATCCTTCACGACATCTGCCTGGGTGCTGGTGATGTGTTACGTTTAAAATTGTAGGTTTATGATAAAAAAGGAAACTGAGTCCACACAGAATTGGGTTCTTTGGCTCCTCCAAGAGGAGAGAGTCACGTTCAGCTACATCTGGCCTCTCTGTCTCCTCAGCAGAAGCCTTTTATTAGCAGATCATAACACATGGGTTGGGTTACAGAACAGTGTTCTTCTGACAAGGCAATTGATTGGGTCATAGGACAAAATGCTCCTCTTGATTGAATCACAGCAGGATGCAACCGTGTGACTTTGCCTCATGACCTAATGATTGAATCACAGGATAGCAGGATGCAGGTCACAAAAGTCTACAACCCTCTTGATTGAGTCACAGCACACACATGTAGCATAATTTTATAATCATAACTCTAACATGATGTCAGCAGACGACGAAGCAGAAGAGGCTGTAGATGAGGATGAGGGGGAGACAGAGCTTGGAGCAGTCAGTGGTGATTTGTAGCGGGACCAAATCGCAGCTGAGGTGTCTGTCCTGGAGGAGGTACCACCAGAACACACCTAATATTTGCAGGGAAATCAAAATAAATAAGTGTCACGTCTAGGAATTGATGTGTCGGAGTATTATCACCATTGTAGTATTAACATTCCATGCACAGAATCATATGCTTCTGCATGCCTTTGATTTATTCATTTATCCTGATTTCTTGCATATTAGTGATGCTGAGGTTGACTGTGCCAGCCCTGTAAACCCAATTGGATGATGGCGTGGACGCTGCTTGATACCATCCGAAAAAACCTCCACAGGCCACTGAGTGATGCTTCACTGGCTATCCAGAAAAAAGCATGCAGTCTATTGGAGCAACCCGTCCATGTCTCTGGTCTTAACAAAGCAGAAGACACACTACCAAAGACCTCCTGTTTAGTAAACCATTAGACTGTTACCGTTTATAGAAAAATATGCAGTCGGATAAATGAGGTCAATCCTGTTTATTTACATTGGAAATATTTTGTTTATTACAAGATTCTCCTTGAATATATCCTTTATTTTGTTTAAAAAATTTTGTGTTATGACCTCATTTCTTAAGAATTACACAAGTTACAATAAATGTTTATATTGTGGAAATAAAAGATGGGTGCTACTTAATTAGATGTAATCAAGTAACCTTTTGAAATCATCTACTAAAAGGAGTAATTTTACAGACTTGAACTGTTTACCTTTGAGTAAAATTCCTGGCTACTCCATTTGCTTAATGGAAACAAGGTTGTTCTAAATGAATATGAACCACAGAGACACTTTTTTAAAACTCTTTGCTTGAGTATGCTTTTTACCAAGTACCCTTTACTTTGACTTGAACATTTTGCTTAAAGAGCAATTTTCTTTTACTTCAACCAGGGTAACAATATGATTAAGTAGTGTTACACTTAAGTACCTTTTTTGGTTACTGTGTCCACATCTGGTGGAAATGTGTTTGAACATTTGAGTAATGGAAGATGAAGGCTCACCAACAATAACTCATCTTCCCAAAAACAAGATATTTGAGACAGAATTGTGAAGAGTCATTTATTAGCAATTTTCTCCAAAATAGAAAAAAGTTAGTCCATCCTCTCTCTGCTTTCCTTTGCGCCCCCCCCCCCCTCTCCTCCACCTCCCTTTGAAGTTTCACGTCCTCCTTGATGAGGTCCAGCAGCTCTGCATTATGATCTTTTTGCCGTTTTGGGCCCCTTCTGGCTGCTGACTCTGTTCGTCCTCCTCCCGGTTGGCCACTGCTGCACTTGGCCCTGGAGTGTCCTCTGGGATTGAAGAAATCAGGACAGTCGGTGCGATGGAAGCCCTCTGCCAGAACACTTTGTCCATTTGGACAAACCAAGGCCAAGTAGCAGCAGTGGGTTCCCCACTCGTTCCCTCCCCTGACCCTAGGAACTTGCAGTCCTATAGACGGAAGAAAGAAAACAAAACCCAGTTCAATAATCAAAGGTCAACACCAATATTTGATGATATGTGTTTATTTTATTTATTGTTTGTCAAAGCAAAGCTGACTTACTTCATATTTTCTTTTCAGATTGTCCCATTTTTTCTTGGCCTGCAAGGGGCTCACCTTTCCCTGCAGGCCCATCTTCTCCAGAATGATTCTAGAACATACAGAACAATTAGTGGTGTAGAAATGATAAAAGCTATTATTCAGTATTCCATAAAACCAGCATGGATGTTATATCATGTTTCCTGTTGTCATGACATAGGAAGAGGGAATATTAAAACATGGGTTCTGTTGTGGTTGTAGCTGAGAAAGCAAGGGGCAGATGTTGCTTAGGCTGTTACTGTACCTCCAAGCTGTGTGGGCAGAGTTCTTGGTCCCAGTAAAGAGACCCCCTGATTTTCCCCCCTTAGCTTTATGAAAAGCTCCGTCTGCTCCTTGCTCACTATAAGAAATTAATCTTCAGGATGATGTGAACCATGTATTGTTGCTAGCATTCAGGTTCTCTTCTTGGCATACAGAAATATGATTAGAAGTAAATTTTTACAATAACAAAAACATATCAAGGCTTCAATAGGATTCCAATGTTGACATGTGATGTCAGGAATAATCTAATATGTTCTATTGCGTTTTATGAAGGGGATATATGGACTGGCAATGGAAATTAGGAGTGTGGATAAATATGTATTGCATCTAGAATAATAGAATAGAATGTGTAAACATTTGTGAATGTTTGTAGTTAATAGCTATTGAAGTTCACCAAAATCTTTCAGCCTGCTATGCTTGAAAAAAAGAGAGACGGATGTGGCTGATGGATGCCATTAGATTGCTTATGTTTGAATAAACTGGGTTTGTAGGGAGAGAACATTTTAATAATCAAATTTTTTAATCATTTTGACGTTCAAAGAAATTTAACTGCATTCTGGTCATGCCAAGCAACAAGTGCTGACAGAATTTCACAGGTTAAATGCACTTACACTACCGTTCAAAAGTTTTTTGGTCACCCAAATAATTTTGTGTTTTTCTGAAAAGTCAAACTTATTCACCACCATAGGCTACGTTGTGAAATGAATAGAAAATAGAGTCAAGGCATTGACAGACATTGACAGACCAACCCCGTCAGCCTGAAACATCAAGTTTATAAGAAAACAAACTATAAAAAAGTATTATAAAAATATAATTTATTTAAAACATAATCCAGTCTACAAAGGGTTAAAATGTTTATTAAAAACAATGGGAAATTCCATTGGGACCGAGTAGCACTAAATTGGTGACTTAGAAACAGAGAGGGCAAAGAAACAACAACAAACCAGTAACAGAGCAGGAGGTGCATATATAGGAGAGAGAAATAAAGAACAGGCTAATCAGCAGAATGGGAGCAGGTGTAAACAGAGGAGTCTAGAAGGGAGCTTGGGAAAAGGAGACTGACACAAGTTTGAAAAACAAAGAAAAGGATGGATCAAAGTCAAACTGAAAACTCAAAAAGCAAACTTGAGCAGAACCAAAACCGTGACATAAACACGTTTTTTAAAAGGCCCTTTCAATATGCGGCATTTTTACTTTGCCGTGCCAGGATTAATCCCTCCCTATATAACTCTAGATATAGATTCACACTTTCATCTAAAAATGAAACATAAACTGTTCAGTATTACAGCCTTTATTCTTCATCTTTTGTAGGATCTGACTGGATCAGACTATTGTGTTTTCTTTCTCTCCTCAGCCTGGATTCATCTAATGGTTTGTATGAAGCTAGCTGGAAAAAAAAGAAAAGAAAACCCGGCAGTGGCTGTTTTTACAAGGCGCTGATAAGACGTTTGTTCAACAAAGGCTGCAAAAGCTTGCATCTAAAAAAAAAAGGATATCTGAAATCTGTGTCCGGAGTGCAGAGTGTGGATAAGCTTAACTGGTCCAGCGTTTCTTTAAAACCTGTTCTCCAGTTTTTCACGCGTGTAGCAACTGTTGAAACAGGCTGATCCATAAGGAAGGCTGTCTGTGAGAGAATTTACTTTAACAGCTTCAGCTGCCGCGTCTTTTTTCCTGGATAACTGACCGCATAATGTCGATGTGTAGGCAGACATTATTACATTTAGTGCATTTAAATTCAATACAATTACAGTGAATTAAAAAAGATATCTAAGTAAAACTAACAGGAGAATAATTGTTTATCCAGCCTTACATGACTGAGACATTTTCAAATATCTAACTATGCTTTTTCCCTTTAAATTTACATTAAAAAAAAAAACAAAGTCCGTCAGTTTTAAAAAATAGAATTATGATTTTATAAGATGCTGGTTTAAAACATTTGTGTTTAAAGTTTGGACTCTGCAACAACAATCATGCACCAACATGGATCTGGCTATTTGCTGATAAGGGATGGTATTGCTGCTGAAGCTTCTCAGTCGTCCAGGTCATATTCGAAGTAGATGAACTATTGAGTACAACTTATTGACAAAGGACATTATTTTGAGGATCAGAATATTCACATTTTGGAAAAAGAAGACAGGTGGTTTGAAAGGGGCGTGAATAAAGCCATTTGCGTTCAGAAAGAAAAAACAACCTTAAACAGAGGGGACAGACTCAGGTTTTAGCTTTCAAAAACCTACAATGCAGTAAATGAGTTAATCCCTTCCTGCTATCGTTGCAACCCCCATCCTCTTACAGGGGAACAGAAGACCTTGCCTCTTCAGCCAGGCCAAAAATTCCCCCTAATGATCCCCTTTTCAGAGACAAAGACAGGTATTGGGTAGTGCAGGCTAACAAAGAAACCAAATGACCGGCATTTGCAAGGGGTTTATCTGGTTCAATTTGCATGTTTCCAAAGCCAAAACACCCTGCCACCCTGCAGAGGAAGCTCATTTCAGCCGCTTGGATCAAGGATCTCGTTATGCTTCAGATTTCCTGACCATAGGTGAGGGTAGGAAGGTCATATTTACCAACATGATCCTAATGGTTAAAGCAAAAAAACAAGACTGAGGACGGCAGTATTTCCCCATCAAGAAGTAATGAGGATATTATATGTAGACTGATGCTGAAGAGCAACATGGTGAGTTTTCAAGATTTTGAAAAAGTCCTTCAGGCAGATGAAAAAACAACAGGTGAGGAAACGCAAAAAAAAAATAGAATAAACTGAGGATGAATACTGACAAATGACCGAGATCTTATGGGGACGACGGTAAAACCATTTAGTTGACTAGTTAACACAAGGTTGAGGGAAAAAAGGTAAAGAAAGGATAAACAACGGACGGAATAAAATAAGGGAATAAATCCAACACTTCAGAAATAAAAACAAGAGGAAATAAAAACCAAACAAACCTAACGTGGAAAGAAAAAAGCAAGAGAAATAGACTAGAACACAAAACGTTACATGAACCAAACTAATATGGCATAGTCCGAACAGCATGAAAGCAATTCAGCTTAAGATAAAAGATAACCTTATAAAGTAAACAAAAACTGATTCTGAAAAGCTTACAGTAAAAATAAGAGAAAACTAGCATTCAACAGTAATTAAAAGACTCTCATCTTTAGTTAAAATTTGTCAAGAATATTGGAGCAGCCTAAAAGGAAAAGGAACATTTCAGCCGTCGTGTTTTTATTTAAATTTTCTCACTGTGTCCTCGTTTTGCTCTCAGTTATCACTCAACTAATCTAATATAAAGTTAATTTCAAATTTACTCTAAGTGTATTTACTGTTTTTACTCTACTTATTGTTTTAATATTATAATTTAAAATCCTAGTCCACAAGCATCCTCATTCATATTTTCCCCTAAATTTTCACATTATGATATATTTTTATATTATTTATTGGCTGCATCTAAAAAGAATCAAAAATATTTTCAATTCAAACATAGATATGAAATAATACAATATAACGTACAATAGCTTAAATGATATTGTACCAGGTCATCAAATCAATTTAGTTTAGTTTGTAAAATCAGCTGCCTGTAGTGTCTTTAAATGTCCAGCAGGTGTCAGTATTCTGTGAGACAGTATCAACGCTGCATCAACAATTTGGCTTCAAGATGCCTCATTAACCATCAATACAAAAAAAAATAAATAAAATAAAAATTATCGTATCTTATTCTTCTTTTTTTCATCACAAGTTGGATTGTGTGCTTCATGTTAAGTTGTGTTTTTACTTCCTCTTGAGTTTAAGTGATATAACTTTTTCAAATTTAGTTTTATTTAATGGCATTTTGATATATATTGCATTTGGATTTTTTATGACCTGCTTAAATAAAGGTCATATAAATTAAATTCAATTAGAAAGGAGCTCATTTAAGAGGGGCAGCAGCTGCCTCAGCACAGAGAGGGTCTTTGTCTGGTAGCACAGACTGAAAGTGGTTCTATGTGCGTGTATGAATTAAACAGATGTGCAAAAAAGAAAAAAATGAGGTGGTTTAAATGGGCCCATTTGAGTTTTCTCCCAATATAGGGAGAAAACTATATTGGGGCCCCTAAGAGGGCCCCAATATAGTGATGGGGGCCCTCTTAGGGGCCCCAATATAGTGATGGGGCCCCTAAGAGGGCCCCATCACTGACACCTGGTTGGCCCCCCACACAATTTCTTCTGGTCAGAAGAAAGCAGCACTCGATGAGTATCATTGGGTAAAGGGTCCCGCTCACGAACTGAGAGTGACAGACAGGTTTTAACTAGTGATGTGCCGTTCATGAACATGAAATTTAAATAAATAAAACATGTTTGTGACCAAACTCAATAAAATCCTTTATTGAGTTTGGCACTATTGTAACTGATATGTTAAAATATTAATTAAATTTAATGGTCCAAGGTGGAAGGAAGAGAATTTCCATAATTTGGAATTTACACAATGCTAATGTTAGCATGGAATACATCCAAACTAACTGCTAAACTTAGAATAGAATATCATCCAAGCTAACGGCTAAAGTTAGCCTAAAATATCATCCAAGCTAACGGCTAAAGTTAGCTTGGAATATCATCCAAGCTAATGGCTAAAGTTAGCCTGGAATATCATCCAAGCTAACAGCTAAAGTTAGCATGGAATACATCCAAGCTAACGGCTAAAGTTAGCTTGGAATATCATCCAAGCTAATGGCTAAAGTTAGCCTGGAATATCATCCAAGCTAACAGCTAAAGTTAGCATGGAATACATCCAAGCTAACGGCTAAAGTTAGCCTAAAATATCATCCAAGCTAACGACTAAAGTTAGCATGGAATACATCCAAGCTAACGGCTAAAGTTAGCCTAGAATATCATCCAAGCTAAATGCTAAACTTAGTGTGGAATATCATCCGAGCTAACAGCTAAAGTTAGTATGGAATACATTCTAGCTAACAGCTTAAGTTGGTATGGAATACATCAAAGGTAACAGATAAAGTTAGCCTCGAATACATCCAAGGTAACAGCTAAACTTAGTATGGAATACATTTGAGATAACAGCCAAAGTTGGTATGGAATAAATCCAAGCTAACAGCCAAAGTTGGTATGGAATTAACTCAGTTAGGCAAGTGAGTGAAATTAACTATTAAGCGGAGCCATCAGGGCAGATCATGACAGAATTTACACTATCATGTTAGTAGAATAGATTATTTATTTATACTGGCCTTTGACTGTGTTATCTAAACAGTCTTAAAATTTCCACTCTTATTCCATATTTCAAATAATGTTATCTCTTTTATGATTCATTACATTTTTATATATATAATCATAATTTTCCGATTCGCTTTTACTCCATTACACTGCTTTCTGCCCCCATACCACTGCAGTGGACTTTTCCTTTTCTTTTTTTCCTCATGTCCAGCATTCTGAATTGTTGAGCTACTAAAACGTGCAATAGAAATACATTTGCCTTGTCTTCATATAATCTCATCTCTATGCAAAGTCTCGTTCATCCAAGTCATGGTGACCAAAAATTATTTGATACTAATACATCCTTCAAATTCTCCTGATACTTAAACCTTTGCCAGAACAAGTGATAACCTGGAGCATGTTGGGGGAAGCTGCAATAATGTCCAACATAATCACTATGCTTTTAAATTTAGGAAACATCCTTGATCTTCTGGTTTTTTTATTATTATTATTATTTTACTTTAGCTGCAAAGTTTCATAGCACATTTTCACTTTATCCTTTGTATATTCTACATCCATTTAGCCCTAACTTCAATGTCACAGTCTTGGTTCTTTCAGTTTTCTTT
The DNA here is from genome assembly GCF_016077235.1 of Cyprinodon tularosa. Lineage (NCBI taxonomy): Eukaryota > Metazoa > Chordata > Actinopteri > Cyprinodontiformes > Cyprinodontidae > Cyprinodon > Cyprinodon tularosa. The sequence continues at coordinate 1,708,579 of NW_024039078.1, forward strand.
TGAATATCCAGTTTCACTTTGATCCATGTTTTTCTTTGTTTTCTAGTTTTATTGGTCTAATTCCCTATTTTGTTGTGTTTTCTGGATGTATTGGAGTTCTTAGGTTTTTCTGGGTTGCCCTCTGGTGTTGGTCTCCTTTTCCCTAGCTCCCTTCTAGACTCCTCTATTCACACCTGCTCCCAATCAGCTCATTAGTCCTGTCTTTGTTCAGTCTCCCATATATACTCTCCCTGTTCAGTTCCTCAGGGCTGGTTCCTCATCTTTTCCTGGCTCCCCATGTGAGTTTTTACCCATGAAGTTCTCTAGTTTTTGTTTCCATGTATTTATTTTTATTTTTTTTCCCTCAGTTATTCAATCAAATCCTCAATAACTCACCTCTGCCCCTCTGCCTCCTTGCCTCTGCATTTGGGTCCTCAAAACCTCAACCAAAGCCTGACATTCTATATAAAGCTTTCTTTTATCCAGACTAGAGGCTGAAGTTTCCCTCTGGTTCTCTTCGTCTCACACAAACCACCTCATTACTTAACACTGAGCTGTCCTTATCTTATCTCCTCGGCCCCTCCGTAGAGCCGCGGTGAACAGACTCATGCGTCTCGGTCAGTCTCCTGTCATTCACACATAAAGACCTGACACACTTGGAGAGACAGGAGCAGCAGCAGCTTGTTTCATGTGTGATCCACCATGAACCCCAGCATGTAAACGGAAGCTGCTGCTTCCACACGTGTGCCGAGGTCAAGGATAAAAGAGAGTATGGGTTAAAGTAAGCAAGTAAAGAATAAATATACTCTGTGTGATTTTAAAAGTAAATAAGAGGCTGAGAGACTGATGGCAGATTTAGGTTTGCATCATATCTGAGGGGTTTTGTGATTCTAGACATGCACACAGGGAGGAGAGGGAGTGTGGCACAGAACAAACACTATTAGAGCATTACAATCCTCCAGATCTTCCATCCTCTGAGTTACTTTGCTTTTCTGTCTGCCTGTCTCTGATAATGATATCCCAGCGCCACAGTAAAGGGAGATCTGAGCAGGGTCATGGTGAGGAAAAATGCTAATTCTCTATTTTTATATTACATTTACTCAGAAGTTTGATCATATTCCCAATGTGTTCTGAAGGTGTGATCAGAAACATGATAATCCTGAAGCATATTTTAGGATCCCTTGATATAATCTAAATTACACCTGCAGACAAAATGGGAAATAAAAAAAAATTATTTTGTTATAGGTTTTGGAGAAATAGGAAGCTGTTAACACAACAACAAAAATTATAGTTGTTCTTAGCACCAGTTGCTTTGTTTTAAATCTAATAATATATATATATATTTATAAATAAGCCCAAGCAATAGTTCCCCACATTTACATGTTCTGATATCAGACTGCTCCCTGTCCTAAGAAAACCAGCCTGCTAATGATGCCCTCCCGCCTCTTTCTGTCCTACTGTCTCAATTAAAATATATATTTCTTATCCTTTCTTTTCCTCACCGAGGTACGACGGAGTATTAGGGCCCAGTTAGAGATTTTTTTATTTTTTGTTTTGAGAATAAAGACGGAACATTATGAGAATAAAGTCGTAGCCTTATCAGAATGATGTCATCACACCACAACCCGTTTCAGAAAGAAATCTTCAATCTCCAACCAGCATATGATGGTCTGCTCCTGCTGCGCGTCAGAATTAACTGGTACAAGCATCAAAAATGTAGCAGCACACGCCTTTTTGCTGCTCCTGCTGCGTTTGGTATGAACGCAGCATAAGGGCAGGGAAGGACACATGGGACATCTTAAAAAATGGCTTTCATTGAGATTTTAGACAAAACAGTTATTCTGCTTGTAGAAACAAACGGTTGTTGTTAACATGAATTTAAAAGTAGTGTAGCTTTATATGGCTAACTAAATGAGCTAAAAGAGGCTAACCTGTTAGCTACTGAGCATAGCTAGCTACATCGCTACCCAGCTCTCCCCCTTTATATCACGGTCTAAAAGTTATTTTATTCACCATAAACAGATTATTTCAGTTTTTTTTATCAATCAGGTAAAACATCATCAGTCTTTAGACACGGCAACATCACAGATGCTCCCGACTCTGCACATGGATGCTGCGTGATGTCATTATCGTCTAGGTAACCACAATCTTCTACATCATTTGGCAACGTTCAGCCAGTCATGTCGCGTAACATCATTAGCATGAAGCAGGACCCCGAGCAGATCTGGTAGCTACAGCAGATAAGCAATTTTTTTTTTCCTCCTAAAAATAATAAAAGAACAATATAAAGACAATTTCAGAAGCATAAATATATACAAACATAAATATATAAAACTACAAATGAAATCTTTAGTTTCTTAAGCTCACAAGCTAGTAGATAAAAAGAGCAAGAAAAAAGTATTAGTTTGGGCTAATTCTGGCATGGTTCATCCACCAGAAAGGTAAAAGACCTTCACCAGTAACAAACATGTGAAAATAACATAACATTTACAGATTATAAATCCCCAAAATATGTTTAAAAGGTAAGAAACCTTTTAAGGTTTTATAAAGTGCTAATTAGTGCATTTGTCAATTAATGAAGCCTGTTGTCCCGAGCCGAATGTCTGTAGCAGACATGTTCACAAGTAATTTTTTGCAAGTCCAAGTCAAGTCTCAAGTCTTGAGAGCTCAAGTCCAAGTCAAGTCTCAAGTCTTGAGAAGGCCTGTCGCAATAATCAATTAATCGCACAAAAAATTCTAATCACTTGATTCATTTTAAAAAGTGCAATAATTTTCGTGCTTGCTTGTTTCTCCTTGTGTTTTCATCTCCGTCACTGAGACGGTATAGCTTAAAGGTCGCTATTATATCTATGGAATTATCATTATCTTGAACTGCTAAATGAAAAATACAATTAAAAAAGGCACACGCAAAATTTTTTTCCAGATAAATTTTGCATTTTCTTACAGTATTTCCTGACATTTGTGGTTACAACTTTTTCTAGTTTTAGCAGTAAATGTCTGCTCTTTTATTGAAAATGAGGACTGTGGAAAAAAAAACCAATCACAATCCTGCCGTCCACGTACTGTTGCGTCAGTGTGTTGCACAGGGAAAAATATGATTTATGGTTTTCTTTAATTTAAATGTTAGTTTTATGCTTTGCATGTTTGGAGAGGAAGATATGATTTGTTTTTCTTTGTATTTTCTTCTTGAGCTTTGCATGTTTTGATGTTTCTTTTTTATACGATTGTTTTCCTGCATGTTGGGTTGCTTGTTTTGGTTTGTTTTTCCCTTGTGACAATCCATGCGCACTGGACTGAAGTAGTTGTCTGAGAAGGCGGAGTGCATTAATTACGCTGCATAATTGCTGCGCTCAGGTGTGAGCAAGGGCTGATTAAAGCCGACATAAAAGGAGTCTGAAGGAAAGGAGAAGGAGAACGGAATCTGCAGGTGAAAGAGACGGACGCGCTGCTGGGGGAGATGCAGGTGGGATCCGTGCGCCAGGAGGGCGCACAGATGGCCCAGTAAGGAGCATTAGGGCAGAGGAGGAACCTCGCCTGTAAGTAGCGCTCCCCCTCGCTTAAAGCATAAACAGGAATATATCTTCCGACGGGGTTTAGGCGCGTGGATGCTGGCGTTCTCCTTGCTTCTCTTTTTAGCTGGATCGGTCTGGAAAGGGGTGTGGCACGCCAGGGAGTGGAACAGTGCCGGAGCGCCGCAGAGTCTGTGGATCAGCCAGTGGGTGCTGCAGGCTGATCACTCGCACCAGAAGCAGCATAACAAGCGGAGCCCAACTTCCAGCCTCTGATTTTTAAGGAAAACTCTTGAATTTTAGGTTTTATCAGGAGAAGAAAATGACAGTTTTATTATGCCACTTTTGCTGTGGCTTTTTGTATAAATAAAACGCTTGAACTTGAGTGCTTCACGGTTGGGGTCTTTGAGTTTTCTTCTGTGTGCGGGTAAGGCGAGCGGCGATCAGTCAAGTTAGTAAAACAAAAAACACTTGAATAAGTGTTTTTACACTGGAATAAAATATTGTTCACAAGTCGGAAATCACGAGTCTCAGTCGAGTCTGAAGTCCTTTAAATGCAAGTCTAAGTCGAGTCTGAAGTCATTAAATATGCGACTTAAGTGCGACTCGAGTACGAGTCACAAACTCGAGTCCCCATCTCTGGTCTGTAGTGTTCAAATAATTGAGACTCCTTAAGGTAATTAATGTGTTTTTACTATAAATGTGAAAAAAGGAAATTATGTTGTGAAAAAAACAAATAAGTAAAAACAAAACAACTAAAATATTCATACTGAATTTAAATAATTTACACAGACAATCTGAACAGATGAAAGTGTTTTTTAAATATAAACATATTGTATAAATAATGACTGGGTAAATATTCTGATTTAATTTTCTTCTGATCTTACAATGTAAGAGATAATTATCTCTATATTATGAGGTTCAAGCTATGAACCAAAGGTTTTTTCACTTATAGATTTATTCAAATACATTATAAGATGATTGCAGAGGCTGTAATAACATGGATCCATGATTATGTTAATGTGATGGAAATGCTATCAGGATTAAGTATTACTACTTCTCATAATGAAGAACATCAACAGCAGTTTAAATGGTACAGTGAGGAAATACAAGTTCAAATGACGTCCCGTCAATCTTGTTGTGTGGTAGAGGTTAACCACCGTTATCTCTGATTCTCCTCAGGTGCTGCTCCTGACCACCGCCTGTCACTCACACGCTTATAGGGAACATCTGAGCTGAAGTTTTCGTTCTGAATGTGGCAGGAAGAGCCGTGAAAGCTATGACCGTTCCAGCTGCAATGTCTAATTTGAGAGACGTGCTGCACTTTCATCAAGCCCTGTGCAATTATGCACACCTCTTCTAATGCGAGTACCCTGATTAAATCTCTCACTAACAGCATGAAGGCTCCCACAACATAAGCACAGAGATGCCTGTGGGTCGTGTTTCCCGCTTACGGTCTAAATTCTAAGCAGATTTTCCAAGCAGTCCAAGCATCAGAAAAATGTGTATGTCCAGAATTTTGGGTACTGTGGCTTTCCATACTTTCTGTTAGACTCATTTCCCTCCTGTTTCCCCTCCTCTCTTAAATCATGCTTGTTCCTCATGTTTCACCTTCTACATTTCCTGTCTGCACCGAACCCCCTAAAAATACATTAATTTACTTTATTTATTTGAAAACAAATGTATACATCTTCAATTTTGAATAAATCTTTTTTTATATGTATTTTTATTTTAAATGGGTTTTTTATGGTACAAATTGGAACATTCATTAAATTCATTCCCCCTCGCACCCCCCTCCCCCCAGCATATACCTGAGGACATTACAAAGAGCAACATTGTTAATGTTGAGAAATGTATTTAAGTTATATTTCAGAAGCACCCTAAATATAATTCGATTTAAAAGTTTAATCAGTGAGGAGAATGAAGATTTCTAGGTTGCTTAGAAAACCCCTGGACTACAAACGATAACCGCTCTAGAAGATAATCATGTCTTCTCTTCCTCATTAGTGTGAACCATCCAGTTAATAGGTGTTAACATTTGATGGCTCTTTATGTAGGAGATTCTCCAAACAGTGGCAAAATAAACAACATCCACTTTGAAGAAAACTGCAAAGTTAAATCTCTTAATGACGAAATAAACCAGCCAGGTTCCTGGATGCTTGAAAATAAAACTGAAATCCAGAATGGAAAAAGATTTAGAAATAAGTAAAGATGTCTTAAATTAAGTGCACTTACCCTCGATTTGAATAGATAAATCAGATAGTTTGCCAATGGAATGATGATTTTTACACTTGAAATGAGATAATTTAATAATATGCACTTGAAATAAGACAATGCAGTTGTGTTTCCTTAGTTTAAATCTAAATTGTCTTGTTCCATTGGCAAAATATCTCTTTTATCTCCTCAATTTGAGAACAAATAAACTTAATTGAAGAAAAACATCAGTTGTCTAGATTCCATTTTTTGCACTTCTTGATTAAAAAGAGAATTTCAGAAAAACGTTGCTGTTTTTTCAGATTACATTTCAGTAAATTATTATTTTAGTATATTTTATTGTTTTTTTTTCTTTTCTTTTTATATTTCTCAGTTTTATTTTTGGAAATTTCTGCATGGGTTTCGAATTACATTTTTTTCTAGTTTACTGTTCCAGATCAAAATCTCTTCAAGCAGAATAAAGCACAACTGATTCTGATGATTAAAGCTCAGCTAAAGTGTGTTAATCAGCTATCAATTGAAATCTGCTGTGCTTTAAGGCTGCATGACGAGGAGTCTTGGAATCCAACCAGACCTCGGCGCTGCGCTTTGACATAATCGTCCTTCGAATCTGGCCTTCTAAGGACACAGCCCATGAATTCGAACAGAGCATAGGTCTTTTTGCACAGCTTTAAGGCCAAATAGTTCAAAAGAACTCAATCAAGCAAGCCATGAACAATGACTCTGACGTGATTCGAACACGCAGCCTTCTGATCTGGAGTCAGACGCGCTACCATTGCGCCACAGAGTCCTGACAAAGGACAACCCCATATCACAACAACATTTTTCGCAGACAAAAGATATGACACACTAGATAGTTGAAATAGAATACCGTGATCCATGTGCAGCAAGCCAAAGTGTATTCCTGATATTGATTTCCTCATTTACAAGACAGAAGAATCCAATTGCCTTCTTCAGTAGATCTATTTGCCAATCAAAAGAAGTTAAAAACAATCCACTGGACTTTGTTTCCAAGTTCGAAGAGATTTTGTTTCCCATCCAGGAAGCTTTTACGATTCAAGATGTCATGAATAGCAAAGAGTTCAAGGCTGTATACAATAGCCCAACAAGCCCTTGTGTTGTTTTAGAAAACGTGGAAACTGAATCAGATGAACGTGTCCACCACATGGAACAGAGGTCATTTGGCTTCTATTGTTAACCTGCAAAGCCCCATACATGTCTATGTCTCTGAAAGGGGGAGGGGGTCATTAAAGGGAATTGTTGGCATGGCTCAATATGCAAGGTGCTTTTACCAAGTGGTAGTTTCACATGTCTCTGAAAGGGGTTTCATTAAAGGAAATTGTGATTCTGCATGAATAGGCAGGGTCTTTTTGCCATATGTGTGAGTTGCACATGGATGAAGCCACAGCCTTCAGGCCAAATAGTTTAAAAGGATTCCTTCAAACAAGCCATGAACAATGACTCTGACGTGATTCGAACACGCAGCCTTCTGATCTGGAGTCAGACGCGCTACCATTGCGCCACAGAGTCCTGACAAAGGTCAACCCCATATCACAAGAACATATTTTGCAGACAAAAGACATGACACACTAGATGGTTAAAATGAAATACCTGATCCATGTGTCGCAAGCCAAAGTGTATTCCTGATATTGATTTCCTCATTTACAAGACAGAAGAATCCAATTGCCTTCTCCAGTAGATCTGGTTGCCAATCAAAAAAAGTTAAAAACAATCTACTGGACTTTGTTTCCAAGTTCGAAGACATTTCGTTTCCCATCCAGGATGCTTTTACGATTCAAGATTTCATGAATAGCATAGAGTTCAAGGCTGTATACAATAGCCCAACAAGCCCTTGTTTGTTTTAGAAAATGTGGAAACTTAATCAGATGAACGTGTCCACCCCATGGAACAGGGGTCATTTGGCTTCTTTTGTGAACCTGCAAAGCCCCATACATGTCTATGTCTCTGAAAGGTGTGGGGGGGGGGGGGGGGGGGCGGGGGGTCATTAAAGGGAATAGTTGGACTGGCTAAATATGCAAGGTGTTTTTGCCATGTGGTAGTTTCACATGTCTCTGAAAGGGGTGTCATTACAGGGAATTGTGATTCTGCATGAATAGGCAAGGTCTTTTTGCCATATGTGTGAGTTGCAAATGGATGAAGCCTAAACCCAAATACTTTAAAAGCATTACTTCAAAGAAGCCATGAACAATGACTCTGACGTGATTCGAACACGCAGCCTTCTGATCTGGAGTCAGACGCGCTACCATTGCGCCACAGAGTCCTGACAAAGGTCAACCCCATATCACAAGAACATATTTTGCAGACAAAAGACATGACACACTAGATGGTTAAAATGAAATACCTGATCCATGTGTCGCAAGCCAAAGTGTATTCCTGATATTGATTTCCTCATTTACAAGACAGAAGAATCCAATTGCCTTCTCCAGTAGATCTGGTTGCCAATCAAAAAAAGTTAAAAACAATCTACTGGACTTTGTTTCCAAGTTCGAAGACATTTCGTTTCCCATCCAGGATGCTTTTACGATTCAAGATTTCATGAATAGCATAGAGTTCAAGGCTGTATACAATAGCCCAACAAGCCCTTGTTTGTTTTAGAAAATGTGGAAACTTAATCAGATGAACGTGTCCACCCCATGGAACAGGGGTCATTTGGCTTCTTTTGTGAACCTGCAAAGCCCCATACATGTCTATGTCTCTGAAAGGTGGGGGGGGGGGGGGGGGGGCGGGGGGTCATTAAAGGGAATAGTTGGACTGGCTAAATATGCAAGGTGTTTTTGCCATGTGGTAGTTTCACATGTCTCTGAAAGGGGTGTCATTACAGGGAATTGTGATTCTGCATGAATAGGCAAGGTCTTTTTGCCATATGTGTGAGTTGCAAATGGATGAAGCCTAAACCCAAATACTTTAAAAGCATTACTTCAAAGAAGCCATGAACAATGACTCTGACGTGATTCGAACACGCAGCCTTCTGATCTGGAGTCAGACGCGCTACCATTGCGCCACAGAGTCCTGACAAAGGACAACCCCATATCACAAGAACATTTTTCGCAGACAAAAGATATGACACACTAGATAGTTGAAATACACTCACCGGCCACTTTATTAGGTACCCCATGCTAGTAACGGGTTGGACCCCCTTTTGCCTTCAGAATTGCCTCGATTCTTCGTGGCATAGATTCAACAAGGTGCTGGAAGCATTCCTCAGGGAGTTTGGTCCATAATAACATGATGGCATCACACAGTTGCCGCAGATTTGTCGGCTGCACATCCATGATGCGAATCTCCCGTTCCACCACATCCCAAAGATGCTCTATTGGATTGAGATCTGGTGACTGTGGAGGCCATTTGAGTACAGTGACTCATTGTCATGTTCAAGAAAACAGTCTGAGATTATTCCAGCTTTATGACATGGCGCATTATCCTGCTGAAAGTAGCCATCAGAAGTTGGGTACATTGTGGTCATAAAGGGATGGACATGGTCAGCAACAATACTCAGGTAGGCTGTGGCATTGCAACGATGCTCAATTGGTACCAAGGGGCCCAAAGAGTGCCAAGAAAATATTCCCCACACCATGACACCACCACCACCAGCCTGAAGTGTTGATACAAGGCAGGATGGATCCATGCTTTCATGTTGTAGACGCCAAATTCTGACCCTACCATCCGAATGTCGCAGTAGAAATCGAGACTCATCAGACCAGGCAACGTTTTTCCAATCTTCTATTGTCCAATTTCGATGAGCTTGTGCAAATTGTAGCCTCAGTTTCCTGTTCTTAGCTGAAAGGAGTGGCACCCGGTGTGGTCTTCTGCTGCTGTAGCCCATCTGCCTCAAAGTTCGACGTACTGTGCATTCAGAGATGCTCTTCCGCCCACCTTGGTTGTAACGGGTGGTTATTTGAGTCACTGTTGCCCTTCTATCAGCTCGAACCAGTCTGGCCATTCTCCTCTGACCTCTAGCATCAACAAGGCATTTCCGCCCACAGAACTGCCGCTCACTGGATGTTTTTTCTTTTTCGGACCATTCTCCATAAACCCTAGAGATGGTTGTGCGTGAAAATCCCAGTAGATCAGCAGTTTCTGAAATACTCAGACCAGCCCTTCTGGCACCAACAATCATGCCACGTTCAAAGTCACTCAAATCACCTTTCTTCCCCATACTGATGCTCGGTTTGAACTGCAGGAGATTGTCTTGACCATGTCTACATGCCTAAATGCACTGAGTTGCCGCCATGTGAATGGCTGCTTAGAAATTAAGTGTTAACGAGCAGTTGGACATGTGTACCTAATAAAGTGGCCGGTGAGTGTAGAATACCGTGATCCATGTGTAGCAAGCCAAAGTGTAATCCTGATATTGATTTCCTCATTTACAAGACAGAAGAATCCAATTGCCTTCTTCAGTAGATCTGGTTGCCAATCAAAAAAAGTTAAAAACAATCTACTGGACTTTGTTTCCAAGTTCGAAGACATTTTGTTTCCCATCCAGGAAGCTTTTACAATTCAAGATGTCAATAATAGCAAAGAGTTCAAGGCTGTATACAACAGCCCAACAAGCCCTTGTTTTGTTTTAGAAAATGTGGAAACTGAATCAGATGAACGTGTCCACCCCATGGAACAGAGGTCATTTTGCTTCTTTTGTTAATCTGCAAAGCCCCATACATGTCTATGTCTCTGAAAGGGGGAGGGGGTCATTAAAGGGAATTGTTGGCCTGGCTCAATATGCAAGGTGTTTTTGCCATGTGGTAGTTTCACATGTCTCTGAAAGGGGTGTCATTAAAGAAAATAGCGATTCTGCATGAATAGGCAAGGTCTTTTTGCCATATGTGTGAGTTGCACATGGATGAAGCCACAGCCTTCAGGCCAAATAGTTTAAAATGATTCCTTCAAACAAGCCATGAACAATGACTCTGACGTGATTCGAACACGCAGCCTTCTGATCTGGAGTCAGACGCGCTACCATTGCGCCACAGAGTCCTGACAAAGGACAACCCCATATCACAAGAACATATTTTGCAGACAAAAGACATGACACACTAGATGGTTAAAATGAAATACCTGATCCATGTGCAGCAAGCCAAAGTGTATTCCTGATATTGATTTCCTCATTTACAAGACAGAAGAATCCAATTGCCTTCTCCAGTATATCTGGTTGCTAATCAAAAAAAGTTAAAAACAATCTACTGGACTTTGTTTCCAAGTTCGAAGACATTTCGTTTCCCATCCAGGAAGCTTTTACGATTAAAGATTTCATGAATAGCATAGAGTTCAAGGCTGTATACAATAGCCCAACAAGCCCTTGTTTTTTTTTAGAAAATGATTCCTTTAAACAAGCCATGTACAATGACTCTGGCGTTATTTGAACACGCGGCCTTCTGATCTGGAGTCAGACGCTCTTTTATGTTTTTTCTGCTGTTTTATTTTCAGAGCATGGTGCGCAGGTTGGTCATCACATGGACATTTGATATTTCAGACAATAGCTGCCGTGCTTTTGTGAGTAAAACTTTATTTTTCGGAAAAGCGTGATTTACTTAAGTTAAATGTGGAACATTATTTCAAAGTGGGGAACATCAGGACAGAGGGGAACCATGCGGCTCAGTCCTGAGCAAGTCGGGACGTCTGGTCACTATAGTGATACGGAATGAATTATGTTATTATTGTTTTAAGCAAAGATCGCATTTTGGAAACGGAAGCTTGAAAATAAAACTGAAATCCAGAATGAAGAAAAGATTTAGAAATAAGTAAAAATGTCTTAAATTAAGTGTATTTACCCTTGATTTGAATAGATAAATCAGATAGTTTGCCAATGGAATAAGGATTTTTACTCTTGAAATAAGATAATTCAATAATATGCACTTGAAATAAGACAATGCAATTGTGTTTTCTTAATTTAAATCTAAATTGTCTTGTTCCATTGGCAAAATATCTCTTTTATCTCCTCAATTCAAGAACAAATGCATTTAATTTAATTTTTCCACTTCTTGATTAACAGGAGAATTTGAGAAAAACTTTGCTGTTTTTTCAGATTACATTCAATTCAGTTTATTTATATAGTGCCAAATTCACAACACATGTCATCTCAAGGCACTTTACAGTTCAACCAGATCATACAGTCAAATTGATACAAAGTTTTCTATCTAAGGAAAACCAGTTGATTGAATTGACTCATTGACTCAAATACAATCCCTAACACTAAGCATGCTTGTAGCGGCAGTGGAGAGGAAAAACTCCCTTTTAACAGGAAGAAACCTCCAGCAGAACCAGGCTCAGTGTGAGCGGCCATCTGCCGAGGCCGACTGGGGTTCAAGGCGACAGAAGCAGAGATACAAAAAGCAGCTGTAAAAGGCGACCCCGTCCAGGAAACACACAGCCAGGCAGACGAGCTCCAAGGCAGCTCCCATGCCAGAGGACGAAGAGAGCACATCCACTCAGTCACGTTTATGTAAATTATCATTTTATATATTTTATAGGTTTTTTTTATGTCTTTTTATATTTTTCAGTTTTATCTTTGGAAATCTCTTCATGGGTTTCGAATTACAATTTTTTTCTAGTTAAGTTTTCCAGATCAAAATCTCTTCAAGCAGAATAAAGCACAACTGTTTCTGATGATTGCAGCTCAGCTAAAGTCTGTTAATCAGCTATTAATTGAAATCAGCTGTGCTTTAATATGCAGGACAACTGCGGCCAACTTTAGACATGCCTGGTCTAGAGGAAAGGTGAAGAGGATGTGATCTGGAAACGCAATCAGAAAAGATTTAGGAACAAGAAGAAAAAAAGTTTAATACTTTGAAAATATTTAACATGAGAAAACAGCAATGTTTCTCTGAAATTCTTTTTTTTTTCTTTGATTACATTTTAGTCAAAGTTTCATCTCTGGATTAGGTCTACAGAATTAATTCTTTGCTTGAAACAATAAAGCAGTGGTTCCCAACCCTGGTCCTCAGGGACCCTCGTCCTGCATGTCTCCTTATTTCATCACACCAGGAAAGAACTGATGATTAAGAGGTTTCTGCAGCTCTTGATTGCAGAGTAGGAGCGCTCTTTTGAATCGGGGTGCTGGAACTGGGAACCACTGCAATAATGGAAGAAAATTTACAGGGCCAGTGTGACGTCTCAATAGCAGGCAGTCTGCTGGCATGTAGCCACCTCAGCATACAATAGTTTAATGCTCCTACCTTCTGAACACAAGGACAGAAGCACCTGTTAGCTCTCTGATTAAGAGAACCAACAGGTAAAGGAGGACCCTGTCACCCCTTGCTGATTTAGCCAGCATTGGGCGGAACTTTCTATGTATATTTTAATGTTGGGCGTATACATAGAGTATTCATACACAGTAAATTCCACAGGGTTCAATATGCAGTGTCAAAGTTCATTGAGTCTTTTAGAGTTATTATAACAACAACTGGAGTAAAATATACCCTACGCAGAGTTCTAATTTAACACTAATTCCAAGTGTGACCAAATGCACTCTTAAAGCTACAGTGTGTAATTTTCAGCGACATCTAACATCCAGACTGCAGACCGCAGCAACATGAACATCTCCCCCCCACCGCTTCCCCCCCCCCCAACAGTACGGCGAGCGTTACGGGACAAAATGTCTTCCACGACGTCCGCATCACCTACCTTCTCAAGTGATGAGATTTATTTAGATAGATAATTTTACAGATAGTATTTCATTAGTCTGTGTAGGGTATAGATTTCAGTACCGTCTCTGTTCATCTCTCTCAACTTGCCGTAGTTACTTTCGAGCGTAATGGGCGATCTCGTAATCGCTAGTTTGTTGGCTCTGCTCTGCCGTAGCGCAAAGATGTCTGCCTCCGTGGCTGCAAGACCCGCTCCTATGTAATTATAAATAACGAATTCTAAGGCAACGCAAATATTAAGGTTAAGAGGCTGAGCTCGTAGATGATGATAAATAACATAGTTATGTATAATATATTACATTTCTGACTATATCCCTGTAATTATTACACACTGTAGCTTTAAAGTGTTCCTTTAACACTTCAAAATTTACTGTGTATCGAGTCCAGAACTTATGTCCACCTACAGGCTAGCTTATGCATAACACACGGCACCGTAATGCCCATGAAATGTCACAAGCCAGTGTCCTGAGGGGGGCAGCAAAGTGCCCAGAGGAACACGGCTTGCATAAAAAGATTTCTTTGATCGCGGTATTAAACTTGCTGCTGTTTACTGCTCGCACAAAAAATGAATAAATAAATAAAAAAGAAAGAAAGAAGGTACGCACTCATAGCAGATTCTGCATCATGTCTGCTAGGAAGTGTGTTGTTCTTGGGCGTGAACGCAGGGAGGATCCATCACACTCAGCTTCTGGTTCACCCTATGATGAGGATGAAGTCTGGAGGAGAACTGATTGTTCTGCCAATACGCCATTATACACTAGCTGGAAGTTAGAAACACGTTCAGCGGCCATCTGGAACACGTCAGATATGTTGATATATGTCGGACCTTGATAAGTTACGCCTAAGTTATGCACAAGTTACTCATAGGTTTTGGATAAGCTTGACGCCATGACATATAAATAACGTACACTTAAGTTATGTCAATGATCAGACAACTAACCTGTAACTTATGGCCCACATATGGCATACGCTGGCATACTTAGGGAAATAAGAGCATGCTGTATGTCGATGTATGTCAGCATGTTTCAGCGTACTTCACCGTGCTCATAACTTATCCAACGTATGCCAGCGTTTTCTCCAGATTTTCCGTACATCAGGCACACGCTGGTCTAAATCTTTAAGGTGTGACAGGGGCTTTAGTAACTTACAGGACCAGCTGCAGCATCTCTGATCTTCACCAGAATCCATTCACCTCTAGAAACCTTTTACTACCGCAGCAGTTTGTTGTTTGAATTCAAGTCAAGCTGAATGAGCCTTGCCACTCTTGCTGACATCCATCACCAACATGGCAAGCTGCACCTTCAGGGTTGTAAGAGCTTTATCACAGCCTTCACTGTAAATTCCTGACATTACAGAGCGAGGATGGCGGCTACCACTGCCAGGTAGGGCATGGCTCGTCCCATTTCTCTTCATTTTGGTTTAAAAAGGCTGGAGAGGGAGGAGGTAACAAGGTTATATCACAGTCATTTGCTTATGTTGGTGCTTTCAAGGTGAGCCTGGTGTAAGAGTGACTGAACGGTTCAAAGACGAATGCAGCGAGTTTGTTCTTAACCTTTCAGCAGATCATAAATCTCACAGAGTAACTGAGACCCCAATGCATCAAAATCAGTTCAATGTTTTCCACTCAATCGACTTCATGAATTCCCTCTTTTTACCTTTGGGAAGGATTTAGTTTATTGGGATTTCTGCCTTTCATGCTGTGTGATGTTTCGCCCATGTGACTTCTGTATCCAGTTTGATCTATTACTCAGACTTTGGTTTTCATCCATTATCCTGCATAGATACTCTGTCTAAACTTAATGTATTAAAATGTAAGAAAATAGTTGTATTTTTTTTCCTATTTTTTCTTGAAATAAAGGAAAGAAAACAAAAGCGGAAAAAATAGTAAATTTTTTAATGCTCTCCATGTAAATTCATCTTGGCCATAATTATGATCAATATCAATTACTAACAGTAATATTGAATTGAACTTTTTATATGATTTTTTAGAAAGGCTTGTTGCTGCCGCAGACAGAACTAAAAAGTTATTCATCAAGAGGCTTAAAGCACCTCTGGTTAACTTTCTGTTAATAGGGGCCCTAGACCTATAACTTCTAGATTTAAGGCACCAGAAACACTTTTGCCACTGAGCTACTTTCGCGCTATCTTTTAAAATCCCTCTAATCACCTTCTGAAAGCAACTGGCAGCACTTCCAGTGTGTTGGGATCCTCAGGCTTGCCCACCAGAGGGCGCCGAGGATCCTCTTCTGCTCTTTGTTGTTTTTTTCTGTTTAGGACTGGAGTTTCTGTTGGGATCTGGAAATTACCTTCTGTCTCCAGCAGAGTGCGCCGTGGGTCTCCTAGGGCTAGAGTCTTCCAGCACACCTGAGACGCATCTACTCATTAGGAGACCTTCCCTTTATAAACACCTGCCAGACCTTGCTTCCACGCTGCAGTGTTAATCTTAGTTTGGTTAGCAACCTGAGCCTCTGTATCTGAAAGAATCTTAGTTTTCTCTGGTGAGAGATCTGATTATAACTCTCCTTTGTTTGTGCCTCACAGGAAACCTGTCTCAAGCCTGAAGCTCTGGGTGAGCTGACTGCGTTTATGATTTATTCTTTTTCAGGTTATTTTTAGTTAAAGTTAATATGCTCTCATTTCTGCTATCACACATATTTGCTTTTCTCTATTCTAAATGTAGTTGATAAAATGTTTTTCGTTCTTCTTTTTAAATAATTAGATTAAAGGGTTCTGATTGGGACTAAATCCCAAACTGAGTTTAGCAGCACAGCAGATTAAATTTCAGCAATGGTTTTACCAAAAACTGGACTTTTTAAAAGTGCAAATAAAGAAGGAATCAGGAGGATTTGGGTCCTTTTAATGAAAGTCAGTCAGCAGTTCTCTCATATAGCAATATGTCACTTTAAAATAAAAAAAGAAACATTCTATTTTTCACATTGAAACCAAAAAACTTAAAGGACGACTCACCCTTAAATCAACTTTTTTTTTGTTCTAATAAACTATAATTATACTATTTTATAGAACTGTCTACATATCCAAGACATTATTTTGACAATTTACTGTTCATCTGTTCCTAGAGTTGCCTCTGTGGCGCCCTCCTCAGGTCTAAAAGGGGTTACTGCATCTGGTTTAATAGCTTTTTTTCTATTGGATGTAAGAACTGATGTCAGCAGATCTACCCTGGGCAGCGGTGGCTCACTAAATTAAATGAACCCATATTATTATATTACACTAGACAGAAGATGCAGGTTCGTTCTTAACCAGTTTTAAAGCTTTTAATATATTTTATGAAGGAAAATGTTAATTTTAATTTACCATGAAAACAAATGCATTTAATTTAGTGAGCCAGAAGAGACAGAATAACGGTTTGGTTAAGGAAAGAACCTTCCTCTGTTTCATTGGAACCTTCCATTTTTTTCTGTCTCTGGTTAGAAAACACTGGAGAAAAATCTTACCGCTCTGTCTCAAAACTATTGTTATGACTGGTGGAAGTTCTATAGAGAAATGAGGGAAGGGACTCATGTTTGAGTTTGTTGTATGTTTTTTTATTTAAACCAATTGAATAATCGGACGCCCTAAATAAAATCCATCACCACAAATTTTCTTTAGGTAGTCTATAAGAAAATAAATGCAGTTAATTAAATTCCAGTATAAAAACAAGTTTTCTGTAAAGTTTTCAGTCTCCAGCATGATTTCCAATTAAACTAAAAACTCAAGATTTGAATAATTACAACTGAATTTCTTTATTTCTATTAAACATGGCGCGTTTATATCTAAAAGACTTCAAAACAGACCTGACTGATCAATTCAAGCCGACTACAGCGTAGAATTTATGTAAACATGATGTTTGATGTTCTTCTCATGGTTATTAATGTTAAGCTGATGGCATTAGAGGAGGCAGCTGCTTTCTATTCAACATGCAGGAGACATGTCTCCTGGGGTTTCCCCCATGCTGGTGCAAAAGGGACACTAAATTATAAATCACCAACAAATATACACATGTTTTTTTTTGCACTGTTGTAACAGGGCACGGGTTGCTAACTAGTGTGTAAACAAGCACTAATGCTATGAAGTAAATAAACAAGAAAAAATACACAGGAAGGCAAATGTTGAAACTACAACTACTAAGAGTCACAGCGTAGAAATAAATGGTTGTTGGGGAATATGACTGCGTCCACTCACTAACACACAGTGTCACTCTGCACTAGAGTGTGCTAATGAATGCAGCACCACCTGTTCAGTGAACGATCTAATTGCTCTCAGCAGAACCTCATTTCCTCACTATTGCTGTGTTTAGCAGCACCATTTAGCAGGGAGGAGAGGGCTGCTGCAGAGTCACCATCTCGCTCACACCTTCAACAGTCTAACAGTTAAAGATAAAACTGTTCATGTTTTTTAAATACCAGAAGTATTTATGTTGGAAAGTATTAATAAGATCATTAATAAGTTCACAGAATGATAGGAGAGGTCGTGCTTTTCATCATAGGTTAACTTAAAGTCGTAGGGAAATAATTTTTAAATGTCAAATCATTCTGGCTTAAACATTTATAGAAATGTATTCTTTATCAGACGATATTGTCCCAAAATTCCTCTTCCACAACACCTTCATCTCAGCTTTCCTCTAAATAAAAAATGTATGACAGAGAAAACTCATCCACGACCTGCGACACTAAACTCTCCTCCTCTTGCATGTTTCCTCTGTCCATAGCGTTCCTTGACAGTGTCGTTTCTAAGTCACCAATTTAGTGCTACTTGGTCCCAATGGAATTTCCCATTGGGAACCTACTAGCACTAAGTTGCTAACTGGTTCAGGGGTTGACCTTAAGGATTTTGGCCTTCGTGCAAGTGACTTTCACATTTCATTAGCCCAGAAATAATTTTTACTTGCCCAGTATAGTGTTTGATAAATATAGTTCCTAATATTCATTGTTGTATATATATCAATGAAACATGTTCGTTTTTTATTTGTTTTTTTGTAATTCATTATTATTTAAGTTTCCAGGTTCCTGGTGTGTATATGCATGTGTCAGATAATGAACTCAAGCCTACATTACCGTGTTAACATGCTTTTCAATCCTTCCTGCACATTCTTTTCAAACTAAACTTTGCTTTAAACTGTTGTGTGCTTGGAAAAATATAAATTGTATTTTTAAAAATCTAAAAAAAACTTGACAGGTTAAAAACTTACACTACTACTACTCACCAATTTAACATGTTTAGCTCTATAACATTTAAATGCACCTCTCCAATGTCTAAGAGAAAAAATTTAATGAACATTTTTTAATGTATTACCACTGTACAGAAGACTGCCATATGATAGAAATATTTACAGTGTGCGCAGTGAGGATTTTAAAGTGGATTGCTGCTTTATGGAGCCAGTGGAAATGTTTCATTAGGGGTGTTACACAGTTCTTTGAATGTAACTTGCACAAACACACCCGCATATGACACCAACTAAAAGATTAATACATCTGATATTATAAACCTACTAGATTACGTGACCCAATGAGGAGAACAAATGCCCAACTTACAGTAGCAGCCTCCTTATGCTGCTATAGGTTTAGACTTCTGGAGGACATGGGAACATCTTTTTCATTATTCTGCTGCATTCTATCTCTATTCTCCCACTCTGCAGAATCTGTTAGTTCAATCTCTAACGTTCTGCTCTCTCTGCTTTTTCTCATAGTAGCTTCATCTGGTCTGTTCCTGTTTGGCTGTGACTCCATCTTCGAGAGAAATATCAGCTGTGCTGCTGCCATCAACACCTTTGTTTATAGATGGTGGAGATCAGCCTGTTTTTCAGTGTAGTCCTGTTTCTCTGACTGACTGGCTGGATGTGTTCTCTACATCCTCTGACATGGGAGCTGGCTCGGAGCTCATCTGCCTGGCTGTGTGACATTTGGGAAAATCCATTATTTTAAGCAAACCATCTGAAATATACAGGGGGTCAACTGTTGATGGCAAATATGATGTTGATCCAATCTTATACATTTTGGACCTTAGTCACACTCTTCACCTGCTAAGAACATTTTTTTTGGTTCACAAAAAGCAGATTTATGTAGATTTCCTCACGAGCCATACTGTTTGTTCAGCTGATTTCAGTCTTTTTTTGTTTTTATTTCTTCTTAAAGTCAAACAAACATGATGACAGAGCATGAAAACAGACAAGCCAACAATGTGCACCATATGTGCATGTTTTGACATTAAATGTCTCAGTGGAACACCAGTCGTTGTGGAAATGCCAAACTATGTTAAGGTGAAATGCTTGGAACATTCTGGACTCTGGCTGCAGAAATAAAAACACCCAACTATGCATTCCCTGTCATCCTCCTTTTTAAAAAATGGTTGGATATAAACCGGAACTCTTATTTTGAACCCTCTGCATTTAAAAAAGTTGATGAAGTTGAAGTTTCTTTCACCCTCTAAGCTTTATGGTTAGAGGGTGAGGGTGGTAAAGCATTGATGATAAAGCTCCTGCACATTTGAAACCAAGGCCGCTATTGGTGCATCACAGTGTCCTGTGTTCAGTGAAATGTTTTCGCTGAGTATCACTGAAGCAGCCTTATTAAAATATCTCTAAGCCATATTTATAATTATCCCATCAATCAGAGCCATACTGGGATCACAGTGATCAAATATGGGCTGCTGAGACAGAATGCAGCTCTTTCTGCCCCTGTTTTCCATCTGTCCTACCATATTTCCCTCCCAATGTCAGTAACTTACCATTAAAGCATAAGCTGTATTTTCCTGAAAAGGTTAAGATGTAATTACATTTATTCTATATCTTTAAACAAGGACTTTTTCTGAATGTTCTTCTTTATTTCTACCAAAATCCTCCTAGCCATACTATGAATGTTAAGCATTTAAATTCTGGTGGAATGGAATTTTACAATAAATATCAACGAGTTGGATTTGAAGCAACAGAAATGGTGTATCTTTAATATAACAATAAAATTGCTGCACGATTTCATGTTCTGCATATTCAATCCAGTATCACTAAATTGCTCAGACCTACATCATGCAGCTGAGATGATGGAGGTCCCCCTCCAAGTCTGAGGCTCTTGGTTCTTGAATAGATTACGTTCCCCAGGCATGCAATCTAATGCTAACACCAGCCCATCCATTGCTAACAGCAGCCTACCCAAAGCTAAAACCAGCCTAACGAGAGCTAACACCAGCCTTTCCAAAGCTAACACTTGCCAATCAAATGCTAACACTCGCCAATCCAAAGCTAACACCAGCCTAACAAGAGCTAACACCAGCCTATCCAAAACTGACAGCAGCCTATCCAAAGCTAACAGCAGCCTATCCAAAGCTAAAACTGCCCAATCAAATGCTAACACTCGCCAATCCAAAGCTAACACCAGCCTATCCAAAGCTAACACCAGCCTATCCAAAACTGACAGCAGCCTATCCAAAGCTAACAGCAGCCTATCCAAAGCTAATAGCTGCCAATCCAAAGCTAACACCAGCCTATCCAAAGGTAACACCAGTCTATCCAAAGCTAACAGTGGCCAATCCAAAGCTAACACTCACCAATCAAATGCTAACACTCGCCAATCCAAAGCTAACACCAGCCAATCCAAAGCTAACACTAGCAATCCAAAGCTAACACTAGCCAATCCAAAACTAAGACCAGCCAATCCAAAGCTAACACTAGCCAATCCAAAGCTAACACCAGCCAATCCAAAGCTAGGGGAGAGCGAGGTAAAGTGAGACACTGGGTAATATGAGACAACCCCTGTATCTAGGCAACAGAACACATTTGTGCCCATGTGACCATTTTGTTTCCAAGCTCCTCCCATTTCCCCTTTGCCATAAAGGAGAGAAGCTCATTTTGCTGAGGTAAGCATGTTTTTTCCAACAAAATGTTTTTTTTTGCATGTAAAAGTAAATTTTCTTGCTGTCAACTTAATCAACCGTTGTGCCAAAGCAAACTGATTCAAGTAGAAAAACTTATATTGTACCTGTTGATGAACTACCAACATATTAAACCATGTGATGATGCTAGCTGAAGGTTAGCCTGAATTGCAAAGAAAGGTCGTTTTTTCAAAAATGGTGGAGGTGGGGTAAATTGAGACAAATGCTGTGGGGTAAAGTGATACAGTGTCTTAGTTTACCCCCACCATGAGGCACAGGTTAAAGGGACACTATGCAATATTTTTCAGTTAATTAATGTGTTCCATAACGTTATGGATGACTAAATGAGTCATTTCAGGTTGAACAAAGGTATTCTCGGCCGCCCTGGTGGTCTGTGGGGGAAATACTGCACTTGCAACTGCAAGAGCACAGACCCGCACTCACAGGCTCAGAAGTCTCGTGAGAGTCAGTCTTGCTTTACGGCGAGAACTGCTACACGCCCCCAGTTAAAAGCATTCTCGTTGCTAGCACAGTGGCGATCTTTGTGCAGTTATGCTACGTTCACGCAGCAAAAGCAGCAAAATCGCGTCTGCTGCTTCATTTTTGCTGCTTGTACCAGTTAGTTCTGACGCGTGGCTGAAGCAGCTTTGCTGCTCTGGCTGCGCGGTGCAAAAGTGTGTCTGAGGCGCGTTGGGCGGAGCTTCACTATCCTTTCTCTGCCTTGCAGCTATATTTGCTGTGATCAGTGGGAATAAAGTAGTTTTAATATGTGTTTAAGTGAGAAAATACACCTGAAAACGTAATCAGTGCAGTCAGTTCATTCAGATTATTATCCTGCCTTCAATATTTTTTCTGTCGGAGCCGCTCAGACCCCCACATACCAGCGGTGCGCCGGCAGTATGGATCCCTTCATCAGCAGCGGTTCACCGCGGCAGCTGGTAGGTGTTTTTCATCTAAATAATCCAAACTGCATATTCTGCCGGCAGATTTCTGCATTTTCAGTTAATTTAGGCGTCAATAAACTGTTTAAGAGGAGTGATCATCAGCGCTGTGTCTCTCTCCCTGCGTTAAACGCACCCGATGCGCTGCTTCAGCTGCTCAGACGTGCTGCGCCTGGTGCGCGGGACCTTTTGCAACGCCTTGACGCGCGTCAACCATTGACTTTGCATGTAAACTCGCTGCTTCTGTCGCGCCAGCTACGTCCAGTGTGAACGCAGCGTTAGTCATTCGCTGCTAAGCTCAAAACAACCGCGCCTGGCTTGACGGAGAAACCAGGAGAACAGCTGTGCATATTTACGACAGTGCACTTTTACTTTCGCCCTCTGGAGGGAGCCTCACTGGAAAATCAACACCGGTTGCATAGTGTACCTTTAAGTTTAGTTGTAAACATATTTTAATGTAATATTACATTGCATATCGTCACCTTCTTAAAATAATCGCATAAGTCATTTTTCCAGGTTTTCCAGGAAACACAAAATATTCCCCCAGAAATTTAAATGATCACATAAAATAATAATTTAAGTCTGTAAGTATGTATCAAAGGATGATGTTTGACATAATAAGAACACTTTTTTTATTTCATAATGACTAAGATTAAATAAATGACTTAGGCATTTTTTGGACCACACCTTTGATGACATAGGCAAAACTAACGCTTTCCTTTGTACAGGCCTAAATGATGTGTGACGTAGTGTGTTACTGTTTATTACTGTTAACTGTTACTGTTTACTGTCTACTAAAATAGGCATTCCAAAACTAAAATGATATCTAATGATGGCAAAGGTCATAAGAAAAATGAATGAGGCTTGACAACAACATGCAAGGAACAAAACTTTAATTAGGAATTTGTTAGCAGAAACAAAGTCAGTTGGGGTTGGTGTTTGGAGAAACAAAGTCAAGAAACAACATTTTCCCTTTCTTCTTCCTCCTCTTCTCTCCCCTCCACTCTCCTCCTCTCCTGTCCTCTCATCTCCCCGCCTCTCATCTCCTACATCCTCCTCTTTTCTCTTCTCCTCCTCTTCATTTTCCTCTCCTCTCCACTTCATCCCCCTCTCCACTCTCCTCCTCTCATCTCCTCTCCTCTTCTGTCCTCATCTCCTCGCCTCTCCTCTCCTCACCTTTCCTCTCTTCTCTCCTCTCCTCTCCTACATCCTCCTCTTTTCTCTCCTCCTCCTCTTCATTTTCCTCTCCTCTTCATCCCCCTCTCCTCTCTCTTCTTTCCTCATCCTTTCCTCTTTTTCACCCTCCTGTCCTCTCCACTTCCTTTTCTTCACTCTTATCCATGAGGTAAGACGGGGAGAAGACATCAGTGACCATCTTTCTTTCTATTGTGCTGTGCATGCTGTCACACTCCATCTGCGTGTGCCCTGCGACCAGGTACTTCTGTGTTATTTCTACCTGATACTTCCTTGCCAGCTCCGACAATGCATTTGCCACACATGCATTCCGGTTCTGATATCCACAACCGTCACTCCACAGAACTATTTCCTTGAGTCCCGGGTGGTCTTGGATCACATTCTCAAGTGGTATTGCAGGCAAGCAAATACCTCACTGCTCAGGTCACCCTGTGATTCATCCCAAATGTAGCAGTAGCCTTCCTTTGTTCTCAAGTCAAAGAGGGTGAAGTTATGCACCTGGAGTTTTGTTTTGTAGTACATGCTGCTGGCTTGGGTTTTTGGACAGAGCAACACAGCTTGTAAGTCCATTGTCCACACAGATTTCTCTGCATTTGCAGACTCTTTGTCAAGTAATTTCTCCTGCCTTGCTTCCTCTTTCTTAAGGATATGTGAATCATAGTCATTCTTGCTGATATTTCCATGCTTGAATGACACACACACATCACACTGATCTTTTCGCGGAATAAAAACAGAGTAGTTCTGTTCATGGGACACAGATGAGAAATGCTGTATTCCTGCTGCCCGCACCCCTGAAGCTGCAGCTGCCTCTTGATATAACCGGTGGAGTTGGGCAATGGTTGTCCCTGGGTGTAGGAACCTCTTGTTCTTGTAGCTGTCTGAGCTTCTACAGTAGTGGGAATCAACTTTTGGGAGGTCCTTCAGCCAGCCGTTAAGGAAATCTTTCTCCTCATTTCCAAGCTTTGCATGTTTTCCAGTTTTAGGTCCAGATTTTATTGGTCGAGTTTCTTCATCATTGTTGATATGGGGGTTGGTAATCCAATCTGAGATCATTCGGAAAGGGAGACCAACCGTAGATGCAAAAAGTGCCTTGCACACTTTCACACTTCTGCCATCTTCCATCTTCAGTTGGTATGACAGAGTTGCATTGCGGCGGGATTCCCCAACCGCCCTCCTCTGTTTGATGGTCACCTTTGAAACCAGCATTGTGATGTATATTTTGCCTTCTTCCCAGGTCTTCATCGCCCATACTTTCCTAAATATCCATTGCCGCTGCTCCTCTGTAATGTCTTGGCACTGTCGAGTTGAAGCTCGCTGGCAGAACTTAGAAGAACACGGGGGACCCATAGCCTTTGCACTGACTTCTTTGCCACTTATGCCCATGTATGACGCGCCTCTGAGGCGTTTTTGTTTCGCCTGGTTCTGCTTCCATGTTTCTGGATTGGACTTCTTGTATCTCTTCCTTTTCTTTGAACAGTCAGCACCTTCATTTTCATTGTCAGAGGACACCTCACTGTTTGGTTTGTCCGAATCTTCAGCATGAATAGGGCTGGGTGAGTCTAAATCTTCATCAGTGGATGCATCACTGTTGCTTGGGTGATAGTCTGAATCTTCAGCATGCACAGAGCTGGGTGAGCCTAACACATCTTCATCAAGAACAAAGTTTTGCTCTGCCGCACACAGTTCTATGGCTCCAATGCTGAGATCGTTTTCAGCAGCAGAGAGTAGATTAGCATTGGAGTTGTCAAATGCATCATCTACAAAAAAAAGGAAAATACCTAACTATTACGGCCCATACAGTTATGACAATAAAGAATTTACTTTTGGTATATTTTATGATGGGTGTTAAGACTATGTAACACACTGATGTTTAAATTCATCAGAGATGTATGAAGTAGACGCACACAATTCCAATACTCCATAGCAGCACTTCTACTGATACTTTATACATACTTCAAACATACTTTATACTTGATACAACTATGTTTCATGTCCCTAAAAATCCATATCAAAACACTTTCAAATGAAAACCAAGTCTTTACATTTCTGGAAGAGTTTCTATTTTTAGCATAATGTATGGTATTTTAGCTAGCATTGTCAGCTACTGCATTTTTCTGACACAGTTGAAGATCAACTACAGTATAATAACACAGCTATTCTACACTATCTGTGGAATATTAATTGGCTGTACTTTATCATTAAGACCTTAATTTCTTATCATAGTTATTAAAAAAAACATACTTACCATTTTTAGATGAACTCTGAATCAGTGCAAAAAGTTCACTGACTGAATCATCCATCATGAAGCTCTGTGTGAAAATTGCCTAAGTCACACTGTATTTTAACTTGAGCAAAATAAATCAGCCTAAGTCACATCTCTTGACATAGGCAAAAATCATAAATGGGTTTTACCACATGATTAATTCAACTGAGGGTTCTGGCCATTTCACCATAGGTGGCCAGCAGGGGGAGGACATGAGTTATGCAAAAAAGTCAATTATTCGATTATTTTAAGAAGGTGACGATATGTAATGTAATATTACTATTAATTACATATTAATTAATATGTAATGTTACATTTTTATTTTAAATGTCATAAACATTGTAGAAAAGCCATCATGCCAAGGAATTACACCAGGAAGACAACCTGGGGCAAAACACCCCTCGAGGAGATGGAGAGTGCAGCCGCTTAGGTCAAGGAAGGAAAGAAGTCTCTAAGAGCCGCTGCAAGGGACAGAAATATTGACAAGTCAAGCCTTTTAAGATTCATAAAGAATGCTGGGAATGCCATACCTCCCATGTTTGTCTTCCCCAGAGTCAAGTTTAAGGATTGCTTCATGACAGGAGCACCTCCAGGAGCATAAGGTACCGCCACCAGAACGGATGGATGAATGAAGACATCTGGCCTGAGTTCCTTGATCACCTGATACAGCACACTACCTGCACTCCTGATCGTCCCATGCTGCTAATCCTGAGTAATCTAAAAGCTCACTTAAGGCAATAGAAATGTCCAAGAGCAACGGAATTGTTCTGCTCACCCTCCCACCCCACACATCCCATCGCATGCAGCCTCTCGACGTGACCGTGTATGGCCCGTGTTCTGCCCTGAATATGTTTAATATGTTTAAAAGACACTTAAAAACAACTTCGAAATGTTAATATACTGTTCTTTATTTTTCTATGTATTGTCGGGTGCTTTTATTTTGAAAATCTGCCGAACCGGAAGTAGGAAGTAAAAACGTTAGCAGGAGAAAAAACGTGTATACATCGTCTCAGGACCACAAAAATGCAGCTAATCTCTCAGAAAGCAATGGTTGTAAGTGTTACTCCTTGTTTATAGATTCGATAAGAAGTGTTGATATCTTTTATTGATATTTTGTGTGACAGCAGTGTGTGTTGTGTTTATTTGCTAATTTGCTGCTGTGCTAGCCTGTTGTGAGAATACCTGTTGAGTTAATATTAAGCAGCTAATACTTTGATACGTTAATACTGATATTTACATGGCTGTTTAAGACATTTTTTTGTATCTTTCTTTTCTAGTTTTACACCGAATTCATTGCAGTCAGAAATGCTGGCTAACTTTGTAAGAAGACAATAAAGGAGCAAGCCGCTCACTTCCTGGCTCTTGAATAAGGAGTTTGGCTGGCTGTTTATCTGTGTTCACGCAAGAGCAAAACACATAGAGAGAACAGTACAGTAAAAAACCATTTCATCAGAGGGATTTGCCTGCTGCAGTTATGGAAGCCCAGACAACGCAAAAGGATGAAAAGGCAGCATCAGTAGCCAGCTCAAAGCGCACGTCTTCCTCCAAGCATTCAGTGGCTAGCGCTGCTGCTAAGGCCAGAGCTGCAGCTGAAGCTGCACGCACCAGGGTCACATATGGACAAAAAGAGTTGGAATTGAAAAAACAGAGAGCCAAATTAGATTTGGAAAAAGCTACACTAGAAGCAGACCTAGAAGCACTAGAACTTGAAAAAGATGCTGCTGCTGCTAATGCAGAGGCTGAGATTTTAGAAGCTGCAGCACGATCAGAATATGAGGACATAGGCAGTGTCATCAGGAGTGACGTCTCACCACAGGTAGTTCAACGGCGAACGGAGGCATATCTGAACCATCAAGCTCAGACCAGGTTCAGTCCTGACACACCTGCCTCAGACACACTGTCCCCTCCCCATATAAAAGAGACACAGCCAATGACAAGGCAGGAGGTCCCTGAATTAAGCCACAACTACCGCCATGTTGGTTCTCCCACCACACCAAGACACACAAGGGCTTCTGCTATTAATCCAGCTGCTAACATGATGGACTTTGCTAAATATCTGGCACGCAGAGAGTTAGTAACGACAGGTCTTACCAAGTTTGATGATCAGCCTGAGAGCTTCAGAGCGTGGCAGTCCTCCTTCCTTAACGCCACTCAAGACTTACACCTAACAGCTAGTGAAGAGTTAGATCTCCTGGTAAAATGGCTAGGAAAGGAATCATCTGAACACATTAAAAGAATTCGAGCAGTACATGTCACTAACCCTGAAGCTGCTCTTCATATGTCTTGGACAAGGCTCAGAGAGTGCTACGCCACCCCCGAAGTGATAGAGAGTGCTCTATTCAAACGGTTGGACAGTTTTCCTCGTCTCACTTCAAGGGAGAACATCAAACTAAGAGAACTTAGTGACCTGCTCATGGAGCTGCTCTCAGCCAAAGATGATGGATACTTACCTGGACTCAGCTACCTTGACACACCTCGAGGCATTAACCTCATTGTTGAAAAGCTGCCAATAAACCTGCAAGAAAAATGGCTGTCTACTGGATCAAGATACAAAGAACAGTATGCTGTAAGTCATCCCCCATTTTCCTTCTTTGCTGACTTTGTCAATAGTGAAGCAAAAGCTAGAAATGACCCCAGCTTTGTCTTGACAAACAACAACCGCCCTTATTGCCGTAATGAGAGGCCCATAGGAAAGCATGACGGTGTGAGAACGACTATAGCCGTCCATAAGACAGACTTGTCAGCGGCTGCAGGTTCGAACTCAATGTATAGAGCAGAGATGGAGAAGAAAAACAGTGGTGATCCAGCTAAATACTGCCCACTTCACAACAAATCTCATCCTCTGGAAAAGTGCAGAGCCTTTAAAATGAAACCGCTAACAGAACGAAAAGGATTGCTAAGAGACCACAGACGATGTTTTAGGTGCTGCTCTGCTACTCACATGGCTAAAGACTGTTCTGTGGAGCTGAAATGCTACGAATGTGAAAGTGATCGACTCTGCACAGCCATGCATCCAGACATACACCTCTCACCAGCAGTGTCATCTATGACTGAGCCAGACACAGAACAGCAAAACAACACGCCTTCAGAGATTACATCAAGGTGCACTGAGGTCTGCGGAGAAGGCCTCCCAGCACGATCTTGTGCAAAGATATGCTTGGTTCAAGTTTTCCCACAAGGACAGAAAGAACGCTCAATCAAGATGTACGCCATCTTTGATGACCAAAGCAATCGTTCGCTGGCTAGAACTGAGTTTTTCCAGCTTTTTGGTGTCCAAGGCAACCCTTCACCCTACCTGATGAGAACTTGTGCCGGCACTGTTGAAATGACTGGAAGGAAGGCAGTCGGCTTCCAGGTACAAGCAGTAAATAGTGAATTGTGTTTAGACTTACCACCACTCATTGAATGTAATGAGATCATGAGCAATCGATCAGAAATCCCCTCACCGGAGGTCGCTCTTTCCCACGCTCACTTGAGACCTGTTGCGCCTTACATCCCAGAGCCTGATCCTGAGGCGCAGATCCTGATCTTACTGGGGAGAGACCTCATACGTGTCCATAAGGTGAGACAGCAAATCAATGGGCCCCACGAAGCACCTTTTGCCCAGCGTTTGGATTTGGGGTGGGTGATAGTGGGGGAAGTTTGTATTGATAGTGCTCACAAACCCACTGTGGCTGTCTATAAGACCAACATCCTGCAGAACGGACGTCCATCCTATCTGACGCGCTGTCAGGAACACATCAGCGTCAAAGAAAAGGTGAGCTATGGCGGGGAGCACAGACCTGGCACCTCTACTCATCTCTCCAGCTGTTCTGGCAACGGCATAGCATCTCAGGACAAGCTTGGATGCTGTGTGTTCGTGAGAACAGAGAATGATGACAAACCGGCCTTATCTTTCGAGGACGAAAAGTTTCTCGAGGTCATGGAAAAGGAGTTCCACAGAGATGAAAAGAACAGCTGGACTGCTCCCCTACCTTTCAGGTTCCCCAGGCCACGCCTTCCAAATAATCGTGCTCAAGCCCTCTCCCATCTCCACTCCTTGCGACGTACACTGAACAAAAATCCTGAAATGAAAGAACAGTTTGTTGCCTTTATGGAGAGGCTTTTTTTAAACGGACATGCTGAAGAAGCTCCCCCTCTTCCTGAGAATGCAGAGTGTTGGTACTTACCCATTTTCGGAGTGTACCACCCCCAGAAGCCGGGTCAGATACGAGTTGTATTTGACTCGAGCGCACAAGAATGTGGCATCTCTCTTAACAACGTCCTGCTTTCAGGCCCTGACTTAAATAACTCACTCCTGGGAGTGCTGCTAAGATTCAGAAAGGAGCTTGTTGCACTGACAGCCGACATCCAACAAATGTTCTATGGATTCTTGGTGAGAGAAGACCACAGAGACTTCTTAAGATTCCTCTGGCACAAGGATAACGATCTGACTAAGGAAGTGATGGAGCTCAGGAAGCGAGTACATGTCTTCGGGAACAGCCCTTCGCCGGCAGTTGCTATATACGGCCTCCGGAGAGCTGCCCAAGAAGGTGAACAAAAGTATGGCTCTGACTCTCGCCACTTCGTTGAAAGACACTTTTATGTGGATGATGGGCTCATCTCCCTCCCGTCAGAGACTGAAGCTATTGATCTGCTCCAGCGTACTCAAGCTTCGCTGGCAGAATCAAATCTGAAACTGCATAAAATCGCCTCTAACAGCATCACAGTGATGCAAGCCTTCAAACCTGAAGACCTGGCTGCAGGCCTGAGAGACCTGGGCCTCGACAAAGAAGAGCTTCCAGTGCAAAGAAGTCTCGGTTTGTGCTGGAACATAGACTCTGACACCTTCACATTTAAAGTGGCAGTCAACGACAAGCCGTTCACCCGTCGTGGAGTGCTATCCACCGTTAATAGCGTCTTCGACCCATTGGGCTTGGTTGTGCCTGTGACCATTAAAGGGCGAGCTTTGCTCAGAGAACTTTCTGCTGACATTCACGAGTGGGACACTGAACTTCCTGCAGACAAGTTAAACAAATGGGAAACATGGAAAGAATCGTTAAAGAACCTGAGTGACCTCCATCTACCTCGCTCCTACATACAACGGTCACTCTCCAGTGCCACATATACAGAATTATGTGTTTTTTCTGATGCTTCAAACTGGGCAATAGGGGCAGTAGCTTACCTCAGAGTTGTCATGACAGATGGGCAGTGTCGAGTTGGCTTTGTGCTCGGAAAGGCTAAGCTGGCTCCTCAACCCGAACCCACCATCCCTCGCCTCGAACTGTGTGGAGCTGTGCTGGCCGTCGAGATGGCTGAACTGATCCTTGACGAGCTTGACCACAAACCAGATGCAGTGAGGTTTTATTGTGACAGTAAAGTTGTCCTTGGTTATATATGCAAGAAACAAAGCGATTCTTTGTGTATGTACACAACCGTGTTCACCGCATACGCAAGACAACTTCCCCTCAACAGTGGCATTATGTGCCTACAGGTCAAAATCCAGCTGATCTGGCCACCAGATCTGTTCCAGCATCTCAACTTATCAACAGCATGTGGTTTACAGGGCCAGAGTTCCTTCACAAACCATTCCTGGCTGAAGCACAAGAGACCTTTAAGTTGGTGGATCCCGAAACAGATCCAGATGTAAGACCTCAACTGACCACCCTTGCTACCTGCATTAATGAATGTGAACTCACCTCAGGACGTTTCCAACGTTTCTCCACTTGGGGGTCTTTGCTGAGGGCAGTTCCCTTTTTGATCCATCAAACTCGTTCATTCAGATCTGACTCATCAGCTATATGTAAAGGATGGCATCGATGCAGCAGACTTCGTACTCCAGAAGAGTTGACAGCAGCGAAGCGGGTCATACTCAAGTCTGTTCAAAGGGAGGCTTACCCAGATGAGTACACTGCACTGCAAGAAGACAGAGCAATTTCAAGAACAAGCGCAATCCTGAACCTCGATCCTTTCATGAACGATGACCTCTTACGGATCGGAGGACGTCTGAGACATGCATCAATCAGTCCAGAGGTGAGAAATCCAATCATTCTCCCAAGGCAAAGTCATGTCACAACACTACTGGTGAATCATTACCACATGAAAGTTGAACACCAAGCGCGACAATTCACAGAGGGTGCAATCAGGGCTGCAGGCCTGTGGATTGTGGCTGGCAAAAGGTTAATAAGTTCAGTCCTTCATCGTTGTGTCACCTGCCACAAGCTGAGGGGAAGACTTGAGGTCCAAAAGATGGCTGACCTCCCTCCCGAGCGTCTGAGCTCTTCAGCGCCATTCACCTATGTAGGATTAGACGTTTTTGGCCCCTGGGAAGTCCTCACCCGACGCACCAGAGGTGGCGCAGCTCAGAGCAAGCGCTGGGCCATACTTTTTACATGCATGAGCACCAGAGCTGTGCATGTGGAAGTCATAGAGTCGATGGATACAGCCAGCTGCATTAACGCCCTCCGAAGGTTTTTCGCTTTAAGAGGGCCAGCGAAGCAGCTGAGATCAGATCGGGGCACAAACTTTATTGGAGCCAGCTCCGAACTGGGCATGGGACCGGACGATCCAAAGCAAACCAGCATTTCAAAGTACTTAAATGAGAATGGTTGCACATGGGAATTCAACCCCCCACATGCATCCCATATGGGAGGGGTGTGGGAACGCATGATTGGCGTGACCCGGAGGATACTCGATTCCATGCTGCTGAGAACCAAGCATACTCACCTGACTCATGATGTGCTCTGTACTTTAATGGCTGAGGTGTGCGCTATAATCAACGCCAGACCATTAGTCCCGGTCTCCTCCGATCCCTCCTCTCCAATGCTGCTGACCCCTGCTATGCTGCTGACCCAAAAACCAGGTGTGTCTCCTCCACACGGCAGTTTCGACGAAAAGGATATTTTCAAGTGTCAGTGGAGACAGGTGCAGGCACTTGCTAATGAGTTTTGGAGACGATGGAGAGCTGAATACCTCCATACCCTTCAACCAAGGCGTAAGTGGCGCACAGCATGTCACAACTTGGAAGTCGGAGACATTGTGCTACTTAAACAGAGTGATTCCCCCCGCAACGAGTGGCCAATGGGTCTGGTCACATCTACGAGCCCAAGCGGTGATGGGAGAGTCCGCAAAGTTGAGGTTAGGACAACATCACAGGATAAAGTAAAGACATTCTTAAGGCCTGTTACTGAGGTGGTCTTACTCCTGGCAAAGGAAAGCCAGAGGTCAAATCGGGACATTTAAATCTTAAGTGGCATCAATAAATGCCAGACGGGGAGTGTTCTGCCCTGAATATGTTTAATATGTTTAAAAGACACTTAAAAACAACTTCGAAACGTTAATATACTGTTCTTTATTTTTCTATGTATTTTCGGGTGCTTTTATTTTGAAAATCTGCCGAACCGGAAGTAGGAAGTAAAAACGTTAGCAGGAGAAAAAACGTGTATACATCGTCTCAGGACCGCAAAAATGCAGCTAATCTCTCAGAAAGCAATGGTTGTAAGTGTTACTCCTTGTTTATAGATTCGATAAGAAGTGTTGATATCTTTTATTGATATTTTGTGTGACAGCAGTGTGTGTTGTGTTTACTTGCTAATTTGCTGCTGTGCTAGCCTGTTGTGAGAATACCTGTTGAGTTAATATTAAGCAGCTAATACTTTGATACGTTAATACTGATATTTACATGGCTGTTTAAGACATTTTTTTGTATCTTTCTTTTCTAGTTTTACACCGAATTCATTGCAGTCAGAAATGCTGACTAACTTTGTAAGAAGACAATAAAGGAGCAAGCCGCTCACTTCCTGGCTCTTGAATAAGGAGTTTGGCTGGCTGTTTATCTGTGTTCACGCAAGAGCAAAACACATAGAGAGAACAGTACAGCCCGTTCAAGACCCAATACAGATATGCTCTTGATGGGTGGATGAGGTCTAACCCCGGCAAAACAGTCTCCATCTACCAGACTGCAGGACTTGTGAATGAGGCTTTCATGTCAGCAGTGACACGACGCAACATCAGATCTGGATTTAGGTCCACTGGGATTTTCCCATATAACCAAGACATTTTCCCTGATGAAGCGTTTGCACCATCCATGGTGTCAGACCGGCCAAACCCTGAGCTGCAGCCTGCCAATGCAGATGATCTGGATGGTCCACCCCCTGCAGATGATCCACCTGCAGACGAGCCACCAGCTGCAGATAATTTACCCGCTGATGCTTATCATTCCACTGCGCATGGTCCACATGGATGTGCCTCGCCAGCTGATTCAGATGTGCCACGTGTTCCCAGCCGAACTGGATATGTGTCTCCTCGTGAAATACTACCACTTCACAAATGTCCACCCAGAACACAAACCAAACGAAAGCGTGTGAAGACAGCCATCATAACTGAGAAGCAGGCAATTGAAGAGGCTTATAAAGAAAGACAAAAGAAAAAAAACTATAAAAATTAAAATGGCAAAGAAAAGGGAAAACCGAATAAGAAAGCAACCAAAAGGAAAATCGTAGTTAGCAGCTCTGAGGAGAGTGATGTCCCTGTCCCATTTGATAATGAAGAAGAGAGCTCTGAGGATGAAAGAAGTGATCCAGGAAACAAAGATCTGTCTGTGGGTGACTTTGTCATGATTAACTTGACAACCAAACACAGGAACCTCCGGTATATTGGCATGGTCGAAAAAGTTGAAGATGATGAAATTCTTATCCAATTCCTTAGAAAAATTCAGGGAAACACAAAAGTGTGGGAGAGACCCACATTTGCTATTAAGGAAAAAGATGTGGCACATGTTCCCAAAGCAGATGTGGTGAAGAAGCTGCCTCAACCTAAGAGGCATGGAGGGACAACACGTAGAGAACAACTCTTCATCTTTCCCTGCAATCTTCAGGGCTGGAATGTGGAGTAGTTGTAGAGGCCTACTGTATTTGTAGAGAATGCTCTGATTGTGGATTTAGTCCTGTTGAGTCCCAGGCTGTTCTAGCTGGCTCTAAAGGTCCTGTGTTCTGACCCCGAGACTGTGATTTTATATTAAGACTTTTATATACATATAAAAAAAGGGATATTTTGTAGTGTAGGAGTTTAGTTGCACAAGGTGATTCATACCTCTCATTTGAATGTTAATAAAACATTTTGAATTACATTATGTTGTATTTGATTTTGTTTAGAATTACTTTCAAGTGTTGTAGGAAAAAAATTGCTTCATAGACCAATTCCAATGGTTATTTTACTAGTCTGGAATTTGTTCTGGGATGTGAGGTTGTCAGGCCAGCTGTCAGGATTCTAACCTGTTACGACATATGTTGTTATGGTACTTTCAGAATGGAAAAGGTAAGTGGATCAGTTTACCCCTAGTTGGTTCACTTTACCCCGTTAACTTCTCTGGTCTGTCTCACTTTACCCCTAAGCTGGGGTAAAGTGAGTCACAAGACCACTTTTTTTTAAAAAACATCATATTTTCACTGCCCTTCATCCTGAATACATTCTGATAATTACAATAACAAGGAAACATCCTGAATTAATGGGAAATGTGTACATTTAATTGATATATCATTTTAGCTCACTTGGAGGGGAGCAAATGTAAAAGACGTCTCACTTTAGCCCCCTCTCCCCTAAAACTAGCCAATCCAAAGCTAACACCAGCCTATCCAAAGCTAACACTAGCCAATCCAAAGCTAACACTAGCCAATCCAAAGCTAACACTAGCCAATCCAAAGCTAACACTAGCCAATCCAATGCTAAAACCAGCCAATCCAAAACTACAACCATCCTATCCAAAGCTAACACCAGCATATCCAAAGCTAACGCCAGCTTATCCAGTGCTAGCACCAGCGTATCCAATGGTAACACCAGCGTATCCAATGGTAACACCAGCGTATCCAACGCTAACACCATCCAATCCTACACTGCCTACACCTTTAACATCAAATGGGCAAATGACTTTTCAAAACTTTGACAATAAATCTTTAAGTCTAAGTCTGTGCATTAAAGGTCACTATAAACTATACAAGGCTAGATACATAATCAATTCTTTGTCAAAGAAAAAATATATCTCCTTGTTTTTAGAAGCTGAGTCTCGTTTAAAGTGAGAACGTTTTATTGGTTCATTTAATGTTGATCAAATATTTAACAGGCATAGAGAGTCTGAAAACACTCCACTAAATCCAGGTTATGTTTTAAAGCCGCTCTTCTGTCTTACTATCATATCTCCTTTCCTCGATCCTTCGTAATTTTCCTTTTCTCTGGATACTAGCTGTCAGGTCGAGGGCAGGGTGCTGTCTGCCTGTCCGCCCACACAAAGCACCAGCCATGCTGATTTGGCCCACCACCGACAAACACACACATTAACACACAGTTCACACACAAGAATAAGCATGCAGTGTGCATTCAGCACAAAAACGGCCTAAAACTTTGCAAGCCTTTATGGAGTGCAGCAGCTGTGGTGTTTGTGTAGGAAGATGTAAAGAGCTCAGATGGAAAATGTCTCTAATAGCAGAAGTCCTTCTAAACTGCTCCCTTGCTTGTTGGTTTTGCTTGTCTATTTAGAAGTCAAAGCCAGTCTATTTCTATAACCCTTTCCTAATCTGTACCATGTCATAGATACAGTGGTTTACAGCAGGAAACCCTGTGATGGAAACCTAGAACATGGTTTTACCATCAGGATATATGAGCCTTAAAGTAACTTCACTTTGTCAATTTACGTTCCACAGAATTGTACAGATATCCAAAAATGAAATTATTATTTTATTTAATCGTATTATAGTCCTTTACATAATAATTTCCATCCATGTAAATCAAGAAGTACTGAGCTGTGATCGATCAACACCAATGATTCAGAATGTGAGACTCTATGCTTCTCTCATCCTTATGGCTGGTTTATGCTAGGAAACCAGGTCATGTGCATGTGTGTTGCAGTGAATGCAGATATGCCCCTGCCCCTTCCGCAGACACTCTAGTGGACCTCTACAAAATTGTACGTGACCGCAGACAGTGCCGCAGACAGGAGGCCTCTGATTGGTCAAAACTACATCGCTCTACTCTATGCGTATTTCCTGTTTGGTACCTTACTGGCTTGTTTTGTTTGTATGACCGCCATTATGGAAAGAGACTCCTGAAGATGGACCAGCTAGAAGTGCAAGTTGAGAAAGAACGCTGGGACCATTTTTCCACCTGGATCGCCACTCTTTTTCGCCCTCATGTCCCTCCGGTGTCGCACAAACTTGCCCCGACTTCCTCACCGCCTCGGCCGTATCTAGACCCACAGCTAGCTCGTGATTGTCCCTCTTGTGTTGCAGCGTGGAATACATCAAAAATATCTGCGACAAGCTCTTTGCGACACACTGCTGTGGGAGTATAGCAAGGCCTTTACTTGCTCACCATCTTCTACCTTGCCTGTGTCCAAGAGATTTGATCTAGTTAGATGAGGGATTGCTGCAAAGTCAACCATAAAATTGCAAGTGAATGTTCACTATCACCATCTGCTCATCCAGTAGGGGTGATTTAGAAAGGCTTATTGATAGAGGATATAATGAGAGGTCTTTGAGGCAGGAAGGTAAACTTGATGGTTGCGGTCTGTCTGAAAGCAACCTCTAATCGACTGGATGGTTGCTGACTGGATCAAGAAGCAAGCCTGCTTCTTGATCGTCACCTCTCAGATAAAACAACCTAATGACAGGCAGAAAACAGTCCAGATGTGACCGTTGTCAGAAGCTGATGAAAATCCAGTAAGGGATGGCCAAGCACAGGAATCTGTATTGCATGTTTTCATGCTGCCTTTGGTAGCTTTGCTGCTTTATGGTGTCTTCAGGCAGATAAAAGGAATGTCCCAATTGAGAAATTACCTGAAAAGGGTTTCTTGAACGTGCCAATGGCTGATTTTGAATTGAGCACAGACCCTATCCAGCGTAGAAAAGAAACTCTGGATGGCTGGAAAATATTCCCCCCTTTTGGATGTCATTATTTGACGGAAAAAGCCGAAAAAGCCATGGATGGTGCTGGTTACATGAGGACTACAGCCCTTATGTAACCAAAGAAAAATGAAGCTGAAGCTCTTCATAGTAAAACCCCAAACTGTCATGATCTGTCCTGATAGCTGACCTTAATTGTTCACTTCATTCACCTGCCTAACTCTGCCTGGTTCCTAATCATTCCTCAGCTTATCCACCTGTGGCTGCTCCTTTATATTTGGCTCAGCCCAGCTATCGGGGCCAGATCATTGATTGTTGTTTGTCTGTTTGAAGAAACAGGGCTGCTGGTGGATCATCTGTTTATATAATAAAGGAGGGACAACGGCACTTATTTACTGTAGACATCCTGCTAAACATCTACTAGCTTTTAGCTTCTGTTAACCCTCTGATATCAATGGAGTCTTCCTGTTCCCTGCTCTGGTTGATAAAGGTAAATTCTCAGCTCTCTGTGCTTTCTGGCTGAGTTGTTTGGCATTGAAAAAAACAACTGATAACATTTACTTAATAAATATACTGTAAGTATTAGCACACAAAAGATTTAAGTAAAATTGAATGCTGCAACATCAAGTAATGCTCATCTGTCAGTATCAAGTGAATTTTACTTTCCATGACATAACAGTTGCAAAGATATTAAGTAACATTTACTCAATTACATCCAAGTTGTAAGTTAGATTTATTTAAACAAATTAAGTAAAGTGTGCTTGTTTTTCAGAAGCACAAATTTTACGGCAACACAGAATCAAACAGGACCAACAACCATTCACGCACACCTAAGGATTTAGAGAATTTAGAGCAGTCAACTAACCTTACAGTCACATTTTTGGATTGTGGGAGGAAGCTAGAATACCCAGAGAGAACCATGCATTCACAGGAATCGAACCCAGAACCTTGTTGCTGAAAAAAAGGCAGGGATACCAACGGCGCCACTGAGCAGCCCTCTAAGCAGAAGTGTACTTTTTAAATATGCAACAAACAATTTACAACCCACTGAAGATGAGTTTCCACATTTAATACAGAAATATAGCATTAATAGTAAAAGTGCATTATGTTGTACTGCATTAGTTTGTACTGAAAAAAAAATGGTTGGTATGACTTGTAGACAACAAATACTCAGTATTTCATATACACCACATCCAACACAGGTCTGGCAATATATTCACTACTCAAATATGCAATAAAAATCTTACAAACTTACACACTGAAACAGTGCAATTTTAACATTTAAACCACTCGTCCAGATTAGTGGACTTTTAAGAATGTAATTACAACATTAATGAGACAAGAAGGGTTTTGGAAGGCTTCAAAAGTGTAGCTTAAAATGGGAGAGTATGCCAAGTTCAGGGCATATATCAGTCCCATGAGCAGCGAACAGGCTTTTGCACAGTGATGGGCAGTAGCGCCGCAACATGTAGTGAAGCTATTAGTTTAACTACATGTTCCAGTAGCTTGACCGTAGCGTCGCTGCTTTATTTATCAAGTAACTTTCCAGTAGTGACGTTATTGTTTTTATCAAGTAGCGACGTAGCGTCCACAAACGCTACAAAATCCAGGGCATAACTAAGTAATGAAAGCAGGTTTTCTATTTCTGAAACAACAATCTGAGGTATTCATTGGACATTCACGCATGAGCCTCTATTCTGCCTCTCCTGTCTGTATCTACGAAACATGCGCTTGCGTACTGCAGTGGAACTCAAAGAATGACACCCACAGTCACACGCAGACACACACACAGGATGGAGGAGGAGACAGGAGCAGAGCGCCTTATCTTCAGAGATTATGAAACTTGTTAAATCCTCTGATAAAAAGTATGTGTTCAAATTTCGGTTCTTGGCCATAGAGAGCTCATGTGGCCAAGATTAACCATTTGTTTTACATAGCCAAACAATCATTAAAACATTCAACTGCAGTCAATTTTTTTAAATAAAAATGAGAAAAATAGATCAGCTTTAACTTTATTGCCTTTAATTTCCAGATAGTTAAATCTGATGAGTGCCACTAAGATATTCTCATTAGAGAGCAGTAGCCAAACTTAGATATTGTATTTTCATGGCCTAATTTACCAGACAGGATGTTTACATAAATCTGTTTTAAGGCTTATTTGCACAGATAATATTTTTTTAGGTATGGAGGAACAGCTCTCCCATGTATAAAAATAAATACATAAATAAATAAATGCTCAATAAATTAATTAACATTCAATTAATTACCCCCAAAATACAATGAATAAATATGTAGATAGAAATTAAATTATACAGTGAGACATAAATGTATATATATCTCTTAATTAGCTTCTTTATTTTTTCACCTTTTTTGTAAACAGTTTCATTAGTTACTTGAATCGACTGTTTAATTGAGGTCTGAAGAAGTTTTCTCTAAGGGAGAGCCTAAAGAAATAAGATGCCTTTTGTAGGGTTTTGTTTTCCCCAGAGATGTCCATTGAATGTTAACTCATAGCCATGTCTCCATGTGTAGA
This sequence comes from Cyprinodon tularosa, assembly GCF_016077235.1. NCBI lineage: Eukaryota > Metazoa > Chordata > Actinopteri > Cyprinodontiformes > Cyprinodontidae > Cyprinodon > Cyprinodon tularosa. Next base: position 1,748,600 of record NW_024039078.1, read on the forward strand.
ACACTACACAGTACCTTTAATCTGGTTCTAATAACAGCAGATTGTTTACTAGTTTGTCTACTAGTAAATACTTTATTTTTTTATTATGCTGATCATAAAACAATTTTTACATTGTGATATGTCATTGGCTGATCATTAATAAATATTTTAACCAGTGTGTCAGACTCATTTTGAATTGACATTAGCTTGGTACAACGTTAAGTAGCTTCTAATGTAGTTAAGCTACTGTTAACACATTAGTGTAACTAAGCTTGCTATAATTCTTTAGGTGGTAGCTTTTGTGTAGTGAAGCTTAATTTATTGTTGAGTAACTGATAGCTTAGCTCACTACACTGGACAAGTAGCTTGCCCAACACTGCTTTTGCAGTACTGTTGCACCCTGCCAAAATGACTGTCGTCAGGATGACCTCTTTCGCTGTGGGTGATCCTGTAACGTCTGGATTCGGAGCAGAATCAGTCCTGCTGTGAGCTACAGTTTCAAAATGCTACATTTTTAAAGTAAAGTTTATATAGTATTTTTAGGTTTATGTACATACTGCTATTACACATTTAAATATCATAAGGCAGAAGTCACGGATTAGCGGACCGCGGTCCGGATCCGGATCCACCTGCTGGCTAATCCAGACCCAACCTGATTTAAAACATTTATAAATTACTGCATGTTGTCCGACGACAGTGTCTAACTTCACTTGCACCGCTTCTCCTTTTAATTTGGTAAAGCCCGCTGGAGCGTTCGGCACCAGGCTGCATGTGATACAAATTAGCCAATGAGCTGCTGTCAGTCTGGGTTGCTGCTGCTGCTACTTTTAGACACAGCAGGCAAACCTGTGGCAAGCCGGGCGATGGGAAAGAAGGAGAAGACGATGAGAAAAAGAGAGCAGAGAAAGTGTGGACTGCTGAAAGAACTGTGGTGAACTGGTGAAAGAAAAGTGAAATGGTGCTCAAAGATGACCCTGCACATTTAGAGGAAGTTTGGCTCAACCTGCTGCTGTGAAGCAGGATTCTCCACCATGAACAGAATCAAAAATAAATATAGATCCAGACTCAGAATGAGCTCCTTGATACACTATATTGCCAAAAGTATTTGCTCACCCATCCAAATTATTGGAATCAGGTGTTCCAATCACTTCCATGGCCACAGGTGTATAAATTCAAGCACCTAGGCATGCAGACTGTTTTTACAAACATTTGTGAAAGAATGGGTCGCTCTCAGGAGCTCAGTGAATTCCAGCGTGGAACTGTGATAGGATGCCACCTGTGCAACAAATCCAGTCGTGAAATTTCCTCGCTCCTAAATATTCCACAGTCAACTGTCAGCTGTATTATAAGAAAATGGAAGTGTTTGGGAACGACAGCAACTCAGCCACGAAGTGGTAGGCCACGTAAACTGACGGAGCGGGGTCAGCGGATGCTGAAGCGCATAGTGCGAAGAGGTCGCCAACTTTCTGCAGAGTCAATCACTACAGACCTCCAAACTTCATGTGGCCTTCAGATTAGCTCAAGAACAGTGCGCAGAGAGCTTCATGGAATGGGTTTCCATGGTCGAGCAGCTGCATCCAAGCCATACATCACCAAGTGCAATGCAAAGCGTCGGATGCGGTGGTGTAAAGCACGCCGCCACTGGACTCTAGAGCAGTGGAGACGCGTTCTCTGGAGTGACGAATCGCGCTTCTCCATCTGGCAATCTGATGGACGGGTCTGGGTTTGGCGGTTGCCAGGAGAACGGTACTTGTCTGACTGCATTGTGCCAAGTGTAAAGTTTGGTGGAGGGGGGATTATGGTGTGGGGTTGTTTTTCAGGAGCTGGGCTTGGCCCCTTAGTTCCAGTGAAAGGAACTCTGAATGCTTCAGCATACCAAGACATTTTGGACAATTCCATGCTCCCAACTTTGTGGGAACAGTTTGGAGCTGGCCCCTTCCTCTTCCAACATGACTGTGCACCAGTGCACAAAGCAAGGTCCATAAAGACATGGATGACAGAGTCTGGTGTGGATGAACTTGACTGGCCTGCACAGAGTCCTGACCTCAACCCGATAGAACACCTTTGGGATGAATTAGAGCGGAGACTGAGAGCCAGGCCTTCTCGTCCAACATCAGTGTGCGACCTCACAAATGCGCTTCTGGAAGAATGGTCAAAAATTCCCATAAACACACTCCTAAACCTTGTGGACAGCCTTCCCAGAAGAGTTGAAGCTGTTCTAGCTGCAAAGGGTGGACCGACGTCATATTGAACCCTATGGATTAGGAACGGGATGTCACTTAAGCTCATATGTGAGTCAAGGCAGGTGAGCAAATACTTTTGGCAATATAGTGTATGTGCTTTAGAACGGCTTTGTCTCCATTTAAACCCAGGTTTAAAGCCTTGCAGGGCAGCAGAAAGCCCACTGCCAACATTAAGACAGAAAAAAGAAAAACAAAAAAAAACTGTCAGTTCAGGTGTTTTATAAAATATGTGAATCAGGAAATTGTCTATATACCAAACTGAACGATTGCTGTTCTCTACTTCAAAAAACACTTTAGATTTTAAAATAGGAAAATGTTCTGTTTTTTGAAAATATTTTTTTTATTCAAAAATTCTATGTATAACATGAATGCATAAACACCTCATTTTATTTAAGTGATATTTATTTCAAAGTAATTAAAAATGTTTCCGGACCTTTACTGGTTTGATGATTTTCTTTATTCGGACCGCACTGATTTTTAATTAGTTACGCTTGTTATACCCCTGATATCTAAGTGAAACTAACTCTTTCTCCTAAATTCATGTATTAAATAAAAAGGAGGTTTCATTTTACTTCAGAAACTTCAGTTTTTACTGAATCTTAAAAATACAGAGTCGAAATTATGACAAATACTCTCATAGAGTTCCTTTCTGAAACCCAGACCATGGGGTGCTGCATTTTTTAGTTCCGGATGTTTTTACCACTCTGCTGCTTATTTACACATATCCTTGTTAATTTGTTTCTTTCGTAATCAAATGTCAAATGATGTGCGCGTGGCATTTAAGCCCTGGTATGAGCGCAGTGTTAATTTCGCCAGCTTTTTTAAATTTAGTCTTAGTCTTAGTCACAATGACAAAAATCAATTTCAGTCTTAGTCATATTTAGTCATTGCCTTCCCGATTTAGTTTTAGTCTTAGTCTAAATGACGAAAATCTATTTTCGTTTTAGTCCAGTTTTAGTCAACACTGTAAATAATAGAACTTCTCCACACACTGCTTTTTTAAACATATATATCACACTGTACAGAATAAAACTTCACCACACACTGCTTTTCTTTTTCTCTATTTTATTTATATAACACTGTGCAGAATAGAACTTCACACACTGATTCTCTTTTTAACATATATCACACTGTGTAGTAGGACGTGTTAGAACAAAAATCACAACAGGAGGGAGATGAGGGGGTAGGGGTCTGTGCAGGGGCCCCATACGGCACCCCTGCATCATGCACAGGGAAGACAATTAACCTAACAGGTAATGAATGCTTTTGGATAGTGGGAGAAAGCCGGAGCACCCGGAGAGAACCCATAATGTACAGGACGAAGGAAGGAAGGAAGGAAGGAAGGAAGGAAGGAAGGAAGGAAGGAAGGAAGGAAGGAAGGAAGGAAGGAAGGAAGGAAGGAAGGAAGGAAGGAAGGAAGGAAGGAAGGAAGGAAGGAAGGAAGTGGTAAACAAAATGATAAATAAATAAACTTTTTTACGTTACTTTCTAAGATGTGAGGGAATGAGAGCATTTTTCATCCGTCTCCACAGTGATATATGATCTTTGGTCGGAGGTGCTTCTGGCATTTTAGTACTCACACCAGCTTGAGGATTTTCAGCGACTGTAAGGATCTCTGACGTGGGAACAGTGGTGATGATATCAGATTCACAAACGGGGACCTCTTCAAATGTCTCAGATTCACGAATCTGTGCCTCTACAACAACGGTATCATCATGGACTGGGCCCTCTTGGTTAATAACTGAATCATTGTCCACCTTAATATTCACAGATTCACAAACTGAGGAACCTGCATCAATCCTACGCTGGCGAATCTGGGCTCTGAGGGCTTGCTGGCAAAGTTTTAACTCCTCAGACAAAACTATGCATTTTTCCTCAGCTTCAGTGTGACTTTTTTGTTCTATTTGTACTGCTGCTGAAAACTTTGGAATTACTTCTCTGACAAAATTAAGTTGCTCTTCTAGGTAATTTGAATAGAATTTAGCTTCCTTCAATTCGGCACGCAGTTGCCTCCGTTCTTTTATCAAGTCTGCTGTGGCCTCTTTGTGTGCCTCTAACTGGTGTGTGCATTTTATAAGTAATTCAAAAGCGTTAATATTTACATATTCACAAACTGAGGAACCTGCATCAATGCTACGCTGACGATCCTGGGCTCTGAGGGCTTGCTGGCAAAGTTTGAGCTGCTCAGACAAATCTATGCATTTTTTCTCAGCTTCAATGTGATTTTCTCGTTCTCTTCGCAATAATGCTGAACACATTAAATTTTCCTCTTTTGCAGAGTTAAGTTGCTCTTCTAGGTCATATACATAGAATTTTGCTCCCTTCAATTCGGAATGCAGTTGCCTCTGCTCCTTTAACAACTCTGCTGTGACCTCTTTGTATGCCTCTAACTGGTGTGTGTATTTTGTAAGTTCTTCAAGAGTGCGTTTCTGCTCTTCCTGGTATATTTAGGCCCGAGCAGCAAAGCGCTGCGAAGGCCTATTGTATTTCGAAAGTTTCTTATTAGGCCCGAGCAGCAAAGCGCTGCGAAGGCCTATTGTAT